>NC_135556.1:23145222-23427722 GCF_964340395.1 Glandiceps talaboti | reverse complement strand
TGACTGTATGGCTCTGTCTGCCATTTTGTTCATCTGTGTCTGTCTGTCTGTCTGTCTGTCTGTCTGTCTGTCTGTCTGTCTGTCTTACTGTCTGTCTGTCTGTCTGGCTGGCTGGCTGACTGTTTGTCTGTCTGTCTGCCATTTTGTTCATCTGTGTCTGTCTGTCTGTCTGTCTGTCTGTCTGTCTGGCTGGCTGTCTGTCTGTCTGCCATTTTGTTCATCTCTGACTGTCTGTCTGTCTGGCTGTCTGTCTGCCATTTTGTTTATCTGTGTCTGTATGTCTCTCTCTCACTTTCTATTGGATTATTCTTGTTTTGACTGTTTTTCAATCTGTCACTTTTGTTTCCTTTCCTTTATTTTATTCTGGCACCCTTTGACTTGACATCAAAAGTGTTGTTAGAGTCAAAAGAATTCAGTCATGATAGTTTCACAGCATTTTTTCATTACAGTATGTAAATTATTGACGAGTAATATTTTGACATGTTGCAAATAGTGTTGTCAGTTTCTATGCGTGAATAATTGTCTGTACCTGAAATAAAATATTACTGCCTAGGCACATCATAAAAATAACGAACATTCTATTTCTTGGTTGACACCATAACTTCTGTTCTACGTTCATCGCATGCATTACTATAGGCACGGGTGAGAATAAGTCAACCATCTTGTTCTATTTTGACCCTCTGGCATGAGGTAAAATGTTATTGCAGGTACCGAGAATTAGGAACAAGCATTGATTTATGTAACTGGCTTTTATATATATCTTATGCCAAAGTAATATAATAATCAAATTATTGGTTGTAATCCAACAGAAGGAAATGATTTTGCTGGTGAAATAATATAAATTGATTTCATTTAGATACAGTATATGATATGATAATAATCAGAACAATAAAATATATGATTTACATATAAATTGTTATATTCTCTGCAACACAACACAATTCAACACAATGACATATTTTGGTACTGCACTTCCAGTCATCTTATTTGATATCCAAACTTTATTTAGTTATCTGGATAAAAGAAAGTGCTTGTTACTTTGGTAAAGTTCAGTAGACCCCACCACAATTTAGAAAAAAATGATATTGATTCTGTTTTCTATCGCCATTTTCAAGCAAATAGATTTAAGAATAAAACATGGAGTTATCAGAAAACACCAAATTTGGATGTTTGCATCCTATATTGTGTATGAGTTTGATAGTGTTACTTACATCAGTTCTGGTATTGAAACAAAATTTTTCTGATTTTCATAACTGGATACCTTTCAAAAAAAGGGATTAAATTGAGGCCCTATCGTACCCCTATAAATCAACACAATGAAAAATAAATAAAAAACTAAATTCATTTCAAAGCCCGGTTTAATATAATAGTTATATTGTAGGGGAGTGTTTTTGATTAGAATCATTGGCATGTACATATTGGTTTTTATTCAGTCACATTTAATATCCTAACCAATTTAAACACATCTCAATAGTTTAATATGCCTTGGTTCCTGGCATTGTGTAAAATAACAAGGAGGAAGCAAGGAAAACCGAAAACCATCAAATTTTATTAGCCAGCCGTAAAGAAAGAAAATATCTGCCATCGATGAGTACAATTTATTCCAATATTGTAGTTACATATAAAGTCATTGGGTATGAAATTATGAGTCGCTTGCATGTATTTTCTCAATGAGTAAGTGTACATACTTATCAATTTTTTCATTTATTTTAGTTACATATTGCGTCATATCATATCATATGGACTGTTGAAGGTTCTGGCTTGATATTTCTCAGCGGGGAAAGAACACGTACTTGTATTTTATACTAAATAATGCCGTTCTGCCTTGATTTTTCTCAGTGGGAAATCTATATATATAACAAGGAATTATTTGCATATTGTATCATTTAATATAAAATGTTGGAGCTTCTGGTTTGTCATTTTTCAATGGGGAGAAATAATTGATATTTAGAAAGGCAATGTTAATTTCTCAAAAAAAGGTCATTGTTTTTTAATTCAATACCAGTGAAGAAACATTGAAGTTGATTAGTTGTGTGATTTTGATTGGTAAATGGACAATACACATTTCAATTGGTGGTTTACTGAGGTATGAACTAATGCACAGTACAATTTTTATCGTGATACATGTTAATATCCTTAGCTATGAATATCATCCAGTCATACTACAGTCGTAACTAATTACAAACAGGATGCATTCCATTTCACATCTATTGTAATTTTTTTTCTTTTCTGTTAGTTAGAATTAGAAATTAAAGATGAAAAAAAGAGAAAAAGAAAGACAATATAAGACATGGAGTACATATTTGAAATTGTTTCAAACATTTAATAGTTCAATTAGTTCCATATTGCATCATTTGATATAGGATGTTGAAGGTTGTGGCTTCTTATTATTTGTCAGTGGTTGGAAAATTGATAATATAGAAATATGATATATGAAGAATGTAGTGTGTATGTAAAATGTCTTCCAGTGATGAGTGATTGCTCACTTTATTACATTGTCTTAGGTTCGTTATTGTCATTTGATATAGCATGTTGAAATTTCTGGCTTGTTATTTCTCAATGGGGGTAAAAATTGATATAGAGAAAGATGAGTATGGAGTGTGTAGTTTGATACCAGAGACAACACACAGGCAATATAATGATGGGCCTTAATTGAATAACTTGCCAAATTGAGAGCTATTAGACTTTTCAAAATAAAATAACCACACTTTGGATCTGTGGATGAATTGCTACGATGAGAGTCCTCAAGATACTAACCCTTGGGAATTAGTAAGACTTATTAGATTTTGTTTCTAGTCAATATACCCAACTTGTAATATTGACTATTGCAGCAGTCATGTCAAAGGAGAAAACTAAGGAAATCCCAAGGCAGACAGTGGCCGTGCGTGCTTAAATTTCCCAATTTAGTCAGGCGCCAAACCTTAACTATGGGACTATTGGAATTAACCCAGCCAGTCAGACGGAAAGGGCTTCTAAGGTTTGTTTCAAAAAAATGGAAACTGTGCAGTCTTGTGAGCTAGGGGGGGATTTCAACTGTCAGTTTGATGTGGGTGAAGTCTTGTCATAAGTATGAATTAAGTCAACTATGATGCAGTGGGTAACAAGGAATGTCAATGTACATTTCTGATCATGCATTTTACAAGAATATCTCTGAGACAGGCAGCTGGATTGCCTCTGATATACTGTGTCTGTATTAAAGAATTATATGTAAAATGGAAGTAGCTATTTGAAAGGTCAGACTCGCCTAAGAGGGTCAGTTTATGTCGCCTTTCTTTGATTGAAATGGATAGACATTTGAAACTATGTAAAAGCAAGATCCATCTGTCTGTTGAAATGAGTTTTATTCCTAGAGAATTTCGTGTGTGAACAACATTTTACACAACTTAGGTGTCATACAAAATTGTCTTCAACAATAGGAAGAGTAAACATGTCTTGTGAGAGTTAATGTGTTGAGAGAGGCAATTTATAGTGAAACTGGTCAAATGATTGTATTGTTAATACAGTATAGATGAGAGTATTATATTACTTTTTTAGTTTGTTCAGATTTGCAATTTGTATTGTAGTTCTTCATATTAAAGTATATGACAGTAAATCAGGTAGGAGTGTGATATTCGATACACAAGAATGATGATGTGAAAGAAATGATTGCTAAGATTTCGAGTAACTGAGAACAAATATAACTTGAATTTCTGTTTTACACCTATATGGCAAACCTTTTCACCAAAATATACATTGGATCAGTAGATTGCTATAAACATTTGAAAAACCTGGAATTAGACAGGATTAAATTCACTAAAGTTGGCATAGATCTGGTATGTTATTCCTTAATATGGGTAGGGACCATATATATGTAAAATGCTAGGGGATCATATGTAGATTTAATTACATGTACTCGAAACTCATAACGAAAAAACAGACCTGGTTATGTCAATTTGAATGTAAGAATGTATTTGGTAAACAATATGATTGCAAATGTATGCAGTAATGATGAAGAAAAGAATTGATGAAAGCAGGATGGATTATAGAAAATAACTGGGCACAGGCACCTGACAAATTTAACATAAGTATTAGTTCATTATTATTCATGAAATAACATGAACAAACTTATGTATATCAAGACAACCATGTTTGCAATTTTATAGTGACATTTTAAAGATGCTGGCCATAAATTAGGTATCAAGATCAGTGCTATGTATACTGTTATCCGTTAATTATACAATAGTGTTATCATAGTCAGCTATTTCCAAGGTGAGAAATCTCATCATCTCAAGTGGTATATGACTTTCTGTTTGTTAGTCCCCCATGACATTGAAACCGGAACTAATAATGGGTGAAGTAAACTCAAATTTCCCAGAGGTAATCACAGTCCTAGCCATCTTGGTGTGCAAAATTAACAATGGCTACAGATTGTGGTTGCATAAATGTTTTCTCAGGTTAAAAAGCATTGTCTGTGTTATCATCTCCAGACATTCTGTTCAGTTCTTCTGCAAAGAAAAAATTCAGATGTTGCACCAGTTTCAAAGATTTCAAAAATGTCCACCTTAAGTATGTGACATCTTCCTGTGTGTTTGTTTATCCTCAAAACTGGTTTGTTTGTTGCATGTCTTTGCTATAAGGTATAACACATATATCTAGTAAGTATAACTATAGAGAAATCAGCTCCTAGCTGGCATCCTGTCCACAGTAGTTACATAATGAAATTCACCTACAAAGAAAGTATTGTCCACACAGTATCAGAAGTATCAAGCTCTGAATTAATGGTTAAGACAGAATTATCAACTAATTTTTGGCCCAAGAACATTTTATATTTAATGGTTTAAGAAAAAGACTAGTTTGATGTCAAAAACTGTGCATGCATGCCCATACACATGGTGAAATCTATCAACAGAATCTCGTAACCAGACTTAGTAGAACACCTAAGCCATCAATATTCTCTACAGCTGCACTCTTCAAATGGTATTTTCTAAGTGACTGCACTGACGTGTGGCTCTAGTCTATTGCATGGCATCCTTATCATACTTATTCTATCCCTTCTGCATACAGATGAGATTTTTAGAATTGGATTTTTTTGCCATTTTGGTTTTTATCGTCAGTTGAACAGTCAGATTTGACCTGACTTGTAGTGCATAAATCAGGTAGCAGTCGCTGACTATGTAGATTCGTTGAACTGAAATCACCTTGTAAATAAACATCGGTAGACGTGACAAAATTTCTAATCTCTTTCATTATGATGGTTCACTTGAGTTTAAGTATGGAAGTTACAATGTTGCTGTGCCAGTGTGAAAAGTTTTCCTTTCTTCGCATACAAGTAAAGTTTGTGCCACCGTTTAGATGCATTATTCATGACCATTTAACTTCATAAATGTTGAATCTTTGCAGCCAAGCTAGGTAATATAAGTAAAGGGGTGATTCATTGCAAAAACCATATAAATTTCCGTGGCCATCTATCATCTTTTGAACAGACAACTACCTGTTTGAATGGAACTGTTTCATGTTATCAACGCAAAGTAAACAGTTAATCTATGCTTTCCTGTCATAAAACAAGTAGCTACAGAACAATTTAGGTGTCATTAGGTGAAAGGTACTTTGTGAATGTAAGATTTTTAGAAATAAAGCAATGACTAAAGGAGTAGCTGCATAAATTTACATAATTTATTACTAATTTGTCAGTCTAGACAGGGTAATGTGTTTGTTTGTTTGTTTGTTTGTTTATTTATTTACATGCTGATATTTTGTTTGTTTGTTTATTTATTTGTTTGTGTGTATACCCTTCATTGATGTCTGTTTTCCTTTGTTAGTTTATCCTCTATTTATTCATGTTGCTGCATGTTCTCAGTGTTTTCATGCATATGTGTGTGTGCACATGTATGTATGTATGTATGTATGTATGTATGTATGTATGTATGTGTGTGTGTGTGTGTATGTATGTATGTATGTATGTATGTATGTATGTATGTATGTATGTATGTATGTATGTATGTATGTATGTATTATGCATGCATGTACATGTATGTATGTATGTATGTATGTATGTATGTATGTATGTATGTATGTATGTATGTATGTATGTATGTATGTATGTATGTATGTATTATGCATGCATGTACATGTATGTATGTATGTATGTATGTATGTATGTATGTATGTATGTATGTATGTATGTATGTAATGTATGTCTGCGTGCGTGCACATGTGCGTGTCTGTGTCTGTTTGAGTTTGTTTTTAGCTGTTGCATTTAAATTGTCAATGAACATAGCATATTTTTGTTCTTTGGTGATGTTATTATTTTTGAAATTGTATACTTGCTGAAGTTGACAATAATTCTTGTAATCTTGTTTTGACAGAACTATTCCCATCTGAAGGTAGGACAGCCTGGTGGCGGTACAAACTCTGACCCTGACTCCAGTCTACAGGAATTCCAAGCATCAACTCTGAGATATGCATCCCTGAACATTGCATGTGGTAAACCACACAACAGTCCTGGCCATGTCGGAAGGAAGGTGAGATTACCAATAGTGTATACCATATGTCAGACATTATTAACAGTCACTTCTCCATAACGCATCAAAAGTCTTCATTCTAATGTTTCAATCACACAGAATGCCAAAGTATAGAGTATAGTCTCCAAAAAAAAGTTTTCAGAAAAGTTTCATTTATTCCATTTATTGTTTTAGAACTAGTACAGAGCAGAAAAAAAGAGAAGAGATTTAAAGTACAACTCGTGTCACCCATTGCACCAATCCACTGAGAGAAATTGTATTTTTGTCTAAGGAATAAGACTAAAACCAAGTAGTAACAAAATGGCTGAATGTATGACTCAGTATAGACTATATTCAGCTAAGAGTACTTACAAAATCTACTGTAACAGCATTGACTACAGATATTTTGTTTTTCTCATCAAATGGATCCTGTCTAGAAGGTTGATAGTTCCTCAGTACTGGTTAGTCTAACAGGGAAACTTTGATATAACCAAGTGGTTGAATTACACTGAAGATTGCTAGGACATTGACTTCACTCTCTATTTTTAAACGAGTACTGTTTACATAGAGATATATTTTTAGCTCGCCACTTTAGTTAAGGTTTCCTAGCGTAGAGTTCATTGATTGTATTGCCTTGATTTCAGGCTATCCGATTCCATGTACGTTCACTGGGATGGGTGGAAATGGATGAAGTGGATCTGTCTCCAGGAAAGAGTAGTGTTGCTGTCAATAACTGTATTAGACAGCTGTCCTACCGGAAGAATGACATCAGAGATACAGCTGGTATTTGGGGAGAGGTCAGTGTCTTGTTATACTGATTATAGGCAAGAGTTGATGACATCATGTCATATTGAGACTCCTTTAGAGTCAGTATGCCTCTCAGATTTAACTTAGTCAGATGTGAAGGACTAAGGGATTATCTCTACTTGCCATAATCTGGGGTGATGAGAGGACAGCCCACCTGCAAGGGTCTGTGTAACCAAGACTAGATTATGTGTGATTATAGTAATACCTAATCTGGAATGATCAGAAGGATATCCCACCTGCAAGGGTCTGGGTAACCAAGACGATTTATGGCTACAAGCAATGTTGCAATATTTTTTTTAAGATGGTTGATTAATGGGTTATCACTGGAAATAATACCACAGTTCCCATATTGCAATCTACCAGATATTCAAGATGACAAGTTTGCAAGTTGCCTTTATTTTGGTACTCTCTCTTTCATGAAAGCTAAACAATAAACAATTCAGAATTCAACACCCAAAGAACCTTATGACGTTTTACTAGACTACAAGCCCGGTACGGGGAATACAAGTCAAAGGATACATCAGTCAGTGTTGACAAAATAGACAATATGACAGATTGATTGTTTATTTGTCAGCCTTCAGATGAAATTATTTTCATTTCTTGTACTTCTGTCTAGGGCAAAGACATGTATATGGTCCTTGAAGAGGAATTCTTGAAATTGGTTGATGTGTCAGACGGCAGCGTACTCAACTCACAACCAGTCTGTGAAATCAGAGTATGGGGTGTCGGTAGAGACAATGGAAGGTGAGATATCAACATTAAAGATCTGATTATAGTTGTTTATGATAACAACCTGGTTGATTGTGTTTTAAAGATCAGTCCATCTCTCTGAGATATTCAAATTACTTTTAGTTTGCACTATATTTTGGGTGTTTTGATGATAATTATGTAGTGATGCTTTGTGTCCAAATGTGATGGTTTATATACACCGGTACTATCTCCAATGTTTGTGATCATTCAAGCATGTACATGTATGTTTTGTGTTAGTAGCTAGAGAATGCTTATCCGTAAAACTTACATTGCATACTTTACAGCTCAGGAATCACTTACTAGTGGGCAACCAATGTTGAAGTAGCTCAGAGCTAACACATAGCTAGTATTAATACCTCACCAGCATTACAGTGGTAGCAACTGCAAGGGTTATATATACCTGTACTAGCCAGATGTGAACACCAGTGTGCCCTCTAATGTAGCCAAATTTTGTTGTTGTGAGTCAAAATGAGAAAAACTGGCATTTCCTGTGAGCCACCACATAGTAAGAGATAGGGGAACACCAAATTTTGGTGCATCACTAGAAACTGTGTGTGTCACTGGGGTGTCAAAGTGGCTTAGAGGCCACACTGGTGAACACCAGGCTAGCCTAGTGTTATATTAGGGTGGACACTGGTCCATACAAATCCATGCCATCCCTTTGTTAGCACTGATGTAGCCTCAAGCTCACTAAAAGCAATTTTTGGACTGCATTAATTGTTTCGTACATTGCATTCTCAGGCAAAGATAATCAAATATTGTGTGTATTAACTGCCATAAAGATCTGCCACTGCTATAAAACTTCAAAGTAGAAAAGTTGTCTAAAGGTGACTAACTATTGCACTGAAAAATGACACCATGCAGATTTTTATATGAGAGACCTAGAAACCATAACATTCAGTATTTTAAGGCATATTTTCATGAACTGCTTGAACCTTTTTACAAGGAGTTCAAAATACATTTTTAAAAAATAGTAAGTATATAAGAAATAGCACATCATTAGTGTGAGTTAATGACAACTTTATTTCAACACTCAGAGGTGTTGAGAAGCAACAGTTGAAGCACCACTTGTCATATCCAGACAGGATAAATAGACTCTGTCTGTAATTATGTAGAAACAACTCTCTATTAGATGATTCTGTCTATAATTGTGTAGGAACAACACTCTCCATGAGATGAGTTTGCAAGGAACAAATACCATGTTAAGCTATAAAATCTAACAGCTGTCAATATACCCACCATTAGTTATGTTATATCATTGGTTTCTGACCTGAAATTGTGATGGGAAAAGTCAATGTTGTAGAAAAGTCAACTACTTTTAATCAAATAGTGAGAATGATAAAGGTTTCTGACCTAAAATGACAATGACTACTTAGTCTAGTACATTCAGAAGTCTAAAAAATAAACCAGAAAATAGAGAAAATGAAAGAGGTTTCATACATGAGAAAAATGACTATATATTAAAAGACAATATGGCAAAAATCTGACCATTCTTTATAATAAAGCAAGCCAAAATGACAAAGCGATTAAATATGAATTTAAAAACTCAAAATAAATATTCAGTTAGGTGTATAAAATCCAACCTCTGGTAACCAAAATGATAAAAGTGTCAGAAATAGAAACAGAATCGAATTTGTAGACAAAGTAACTGATGTCGTAGTCAAAATGATCAAATTTAGACAATTTTAAAATTGCGAAGAAAAAGATTAAAACAGCAATAATCTTTAATAACCACTGTGATATTGTAACAAAATATGTAAAAAGAAACACTGCAACTGATATCAACTGATATCAATTCTAAGATTTGTCAGTTTTGAAAAGAAGTCCAAAGAAAAAACTAATGTTGAAAGCAGGGTATCAAATACTGCAACCTCTATCAGCTTCACAGAAGTTAGTATATTAGTTTGTGATAATAATTGGAGAGAGAAACGTGAATGTTTGATCCAGATGTCATTGATAAGACAGTTACATAACATTGGAGATATATGGAAATGTCCTGCAGGCATGCCCACAGCTCTGCAATCTAAGCTTGCATTATCTGGGAAATTAACATTCCAGTCAGACTGGGAATAGGTCTTATAATGAAGAAGGGAATAAATGAGGGAATTCATGCTATTTGTAGGATGAGTTATTATGTAGTCAGGGCACATTGGTATTGTCTGGGTCTTGATGTACTAAATCTAGTCAATTCTATCATCTGATGCCAAGTTGATTAAAACACAAAGTAGTCACATCTGTGTCTTTTGATAGACAATTTATACAAGTTTCTCGTTGAGGGCACACTGACATAAAAATGTAATAAAAAAACAGCGGTAACCAAGAGAAAGTTTGAGGCATATGTTTGAGACAGGTTCAAATTTGATCAATGTGTAGGCATTGTTTCTAAATTGATGTGCATTCCAGAGTCTCTTTCTTTAAGATGAGTTAATGTCCTTTCAAAATGGTTTCCAATCTATCTAGTACAGAAATTATGTGAATTTATGATGAAATATAAATTAATTGTCATTTCATGTTATTTCATGTATAGAAATGTATTTATCAACTTGTGAACAGTCAATAACATGACTCACACTTTTAATACTCCAGAATAAATTATCACAAATCATTACAGATGATGAAAAATGATGAAATATTACGTATGGTATTAAAAAGGATCAGAGTACGATAGTAAAGCGGCAGATACACTTTACGTTAAGGAATATGTAGCAATAAATTAAAAAAAAAAAAGTAAATTTAAAAATAAAATGTTGACTGTCAAATTTATACTTCAAATGAGTGATAAAACTTACAACAAGGTTGTGGTAAGAATTTGTTCTAAACCTTATTATTAAAAAAGAACTTAAATTTTACAAATATTTAGTGGGGAATGATTGTAGGATGGACTAGCTATAGAAGTCCTAGACAAAGTAGATGTCTGGAATGGTTTCTCCTACAGGTCATGTTCTGTTCATGCCCAGTCTGTGTCTCTGCAGACAACCTCCTAGATCCTGAATCCTGAAGGCCAGTACTCAAAACAAGTTATCTACACTTGAGAATTGCACACAAAGTGCATTCTTTATTACACATGGTAGTCTGGGATTTGGGATAACATTCACACTATACAAAATACAGTCTGTATGAAAAATAAAAATGAAACCATTCCATCGATACTAAGTGAAGTGACTTATTAAACTTAAATCTCAATAGATGTTTTAAAAGCTTGTAGTAGTTGTTGTGGTTGGGTGATAAATAGCGTCCATACACATATATATAACACTATGAAGAAGTTTATTTCCTCAATTTTAGCACCAATTTACAAAGCTAAAAGTGTCTCTAGGTTTAGTACAACCTAATGGTCTGCTTAAATGTAGTGTAAAGCATCTAACATTAAACAACTTCTCAGTTAAAACGATCTAAAAATGAAAACTGTCCAGAGAATTAGGGCACAAGACATTTTTCTAGGTAAGTCATGAATAATGTATGTGTGCAAACAGCACTCCCTTCTCTTGATTATTTAATGTAAGTCTATGAATAATTAACAAGTCTAGTTTCAAGCACTCCAAATAAGGAAATTCTAGCAGTGCCTAATTGGTCACTAATTCTAATTTGAATATTCATATTTGTAACATTCCAAATATGGCATTTACAAAGTTATCTGATTGGCTGATGTATTCAGGATATGAATAATTCATCAAGTCTGGAATAATTGACATAAGCTCCCTTGTACTAAGACTTTATTCTGAAGTTAGAATTTGATAGGTTAGAATTCTGGGCCAAAGATAGAGGAAAATTATTAAATCTAAAATAAATATATTATACTCTGATTAAAGTGAGAGAATTACATGGAGTTCACATGAATGGAAAGAGTGATATCCTTGGACTAATCTTGATGCATAAAGTACAAGCAGTTTTCAGTTTAGTTTCAGAAGACAAAGTGATATGTAAAATATTTACTTGTGGTCTACACTTTTTGTGAGCTGTAAGTGTTACTAAAAAAGACTACAGGCCTAAAGAGCTTATGCAACATAAAATGTATAGTTCAGAAAAGATAATGGAAGTACTGTATGAAACTTAGATTCTCATTTTGAAAGCATGATATTAAACTGAAACATGCTAGTTCATTTAACTTTGTGACATTTTGTGAGCTTGATATTTAGACAAATTTATCATATGAAGGGTTTTCATACAACCATCTAGGAAGAATTTCCTTCTTGGTTCTCCATTATGAGGACAAAATGTTTGGAAATGATTCTCATTTTTGAGAGAGAGAAGTCAAGCCATTTACTTATAGTACATAAAAGTTATAAAAGTTTTTGTGAGCTTAAAAATAGTATAAACATTTAGATAATACCCAAACACAATTTTGTCGAATATGTTTTAAGTTAACAGTGAGCGAGCACTTCATGTAATCAGGACTTATTGCTGTATAATTTAGGCATGATTGTATTAGGTCACACATCATACATAACAACATGAAACAGAGAACATAGTGTTACTAATTTGAAAGACGGACATTGTTGTTGTTAGGCTAGTTTTTGTTTTGTAGAATCTCAGCATTTGTATGTATCAGTGTTTTTGATAAGGTTATCATATTCTGTCATTAAAGAGTTGAGGGGTTGGCTACTCCACTAAATATTGTAGTGAATCAAAGTTTGTTCCAAACACATACTTGAAAATTGTTCCTGAAATGTTCGACTGCACGCTTCAGTCTTTGAGACAAAACTTGATTTTGATATCATGGTTTACCAACACAGTTGAATTTCAACTAAAAATTGTATAACTCTCCATACTTTGTACTTTACTTTTGGCAGGAAACTTCAGTATACATTTGATTTATTGACACCTTATCAAAAACACTGATGAACATGTGTAGATGTTAATGTGATAACCTGTGTTCTCCCCCTCTGTCATTTTAGTGTGGTACAGTAACTGCAAACACACCCATCACACAGTCACACACTTGTCACTTTTAATGCTAACATTGTTCATGTTTCTTTCTCCTTCTGTTTCACTCTTTGCTAACTTTTACAACACAGGGAAAGGTAATCTTTCACATTGTCAATAATTGTCTATCCATGTTCTCATTTATATCTCAATCATTTTATCATGTTACTTTTTTCAATTTGACTGGAATGAAATTTCATCTACTAGTCATTTGTTGTGGTGAACTTGCATAGTATGTTCAGTGTGTGTCTGTTTTTATGCCTGACTAGTTGCCCAGGAAAAGTATTTTTTTTTTAAAACTTCTAAATTGCATCTTACTGTGTGAACTTACTCTACAGTGGACTGCAATTGATTTGAGATTTGCTGTTAGTTCTACACATCATGTCTGTTACCATGACAATTGTCATACAACCAGACAAAACTCTGCATCACTGACTGCAAATCAATTCTACTTTAATACTCGTAAAGTCGTCAAACAGACGGCAGGAGACAAAATACTTTAATGTCAATATGGGTTTTTTGAATGTGCTACATAGACAGATCCGTTTATGTACAAATCGTGGAACTGTTATTCACTGCAGGGCGTAAAATTATAGAATGAATAGAAACATTCAAATAGATTTTGCTTTACAATGTGTGTACACAGGTTCAAGTCAAAGGAGAAAGATTTGTGATGCCAGCATCATTGTGTGTTTCTTTACTGATAAGTTCATTCTTCTTAGCCATTACAGCTGGCTGTCACAGTATGTTTGTCATGAATTAGTAAGAGTTTAGGTACAATTAAAGATAGGTAATGCAGATATGATGTTATGAAATGATGTATTGACCCTCAACTCAATGTCTGGCTTGGGGAGGCTTCTATACTGTAATTTATCACCTTTTTTTAAAGCCATCTCAGGTGTGGGTGCGGCCATCTCTGATTAGATTTTATGTATCATTTCATGGGCTATTTGATGGAAGGTAATGCTTTAGAGTGGTGACACGGTGTCTGGCTCTCAAAGTATGTACAATACTCATAGAAAGCCAGAAACCAAGGTGTCGGAAATGAAGGTGTTGTTATTTGAAAAGCCTACATTTAGTAGAGAGGCACTCAATTACTGAATTAATATTAATGTCTATGAACATTGACCAGTGCCAAGTGGCTTATATCTTGACACCATTAATGTCTTTCATTTCTCATACATTGTGATGAAAATCAGGATTTTAGGTCGTTCAAAATATGTTACAAAAAATGAACATTTCTTCACTTGTACAATATACATATAATGGTATCCAGAGAAAAATAAACATAGGTTTGATGAATTTAATGAGGAAACTGAGGTCCCATAAATCATGATGTTTCCATGCCATAATATCCATATGACTAAACTGAAACCACCTAGAGAGCTTGTAGAAATATCAGTGTACTTCCTTGCTGCGATTTCTACAGTACATAACTCTGGTCACCCAGAGAGAGTCAAGAAATATAGATGTAGCTATCTTGCTCTATGCAGGTGCCGACAATCATATGATATATACCAGCCAATGTCTGTAGTTGACATCCTCAGTGACTGATCAATCCATCAAAAAGCTTCTGTTTTTCACCTGCGGTTTTGGTGATTTCGCTAAAGAGCATGGTGTGAGGGCAACTTCATTCATCTGAATCAACGCACAGACGTCATCATAGAGGGTTAGATTTATCCTGCTGCTTGGATAATTCCTGAACTTTGTATGATGGCAATCTATCACCAGACAGCAGTATTAGTGGTCTCGTTGTCTACCCAGTTGGAAACCATTTGCCATAACAAAGCTACCTTCCATGAGTTTCTAGGCAATTACTCCCAGAACTAGGATATTCTTTACATTATATAGAAAAGGAAAGGAAAAACAGAATTTAATTCAACACACAATTTGGAAATCAGAGAGCATCCAAACACTGAATTATTTTATTCCCCTGATATCTGTAGTAAAGTAGTCGAACTATGAATGTTTGAAAAAATTGGATCTTTTTAGTATTGTAGATTTTTTTGTGTGAAAATACTTTCTGGGATTTACAGATATTCAGAAATATTTTGTGTGTGACTGAAAGCCTAAACAGATAACAAACATTCAGATATATTAAATTTTCATTCTGAATTTTTGCATTTGTTGAATTTGTTCTGAAATTTTTGCTTTGGAACCCCAGACACTATAGTATCAAAGAAAGGGATATATCATGTATTGAGAAGAAAATCATTGACAGAATTTCAGTTCCATTTGAGTAATCACTATTTTTTTCCTCTGAATAGGAACAGAAATCTAAAGCGTAAAACCTATTCATGGTGTTACAAAAACTCTGTGTCTATAGTGAAAAGATAAAACTTTCCCATATTACAATCAAGATAACTTCAGTGCAGACACAATTCAGTGTTATTCCCCATGTCTGTTAGTATTTGTACACACTCTAGCCAATCAATCAATGTCATTGGCTATTCACATACAAAATGTACATGATTATGATGAAGTAGCAATAACTTAGGTGGCCTTATGACATGTCTAGGCATCTATCATACTAGTTTTCTCCCAGTAGCAAAGGTGCAAATTACCTACATCCTGACTGATACACACAAATTAATTTATTGACAGCATCTAGGGAATATTTTGCAAAATTTCATATCTTTTATTTATGAAACATGATAGTTGTTGCCTGGTTGTTAAATAAGTATGCTGCATTGGGATATTTTTGAGAATTTTGTTGCAATTATTCATGAAATGTACATATAAGCTGTTACCTGGATGATTTATAGGTATGTTAGATTCATGGGTGTCATTTTCATATTTTTGACATCACAGCTAATTGCAATAGTTTAAAATCATGGGAAAATTATTAATATGGAATGCTAACAACTAGCTTTGTAGACTTGAATGTATCTTTTGAAAAGTCATCAAGGAACTAAATTAAGGTTTATTAGCATTTCAGATGTTTCAGGTCAAAGTTCATTTGAGGTCAAAGGTTAGACATCCTCTTTAAATATTCCATCATTGTCAGAGATAGAAATATGGTGAAAAAAACAGTACAGGTATATATTATTTTTTGTGGTAAAATGACACATTAGCTCAGTCATAGATTTGAAGTACGTGCCGAGCTTTGCAAGTAACAGAGAAGCAAACCATGGTAGGTAAAATGTACATCATAAAATTTGAGGAGTTAGAATTAGTATCCACCTTGGTTACGACTCGACAAAGCCTGGAGGTATGAAAGATAACAGGAAAGTCCACCTGCAGCGGTGACTTGATCATCTTTAGTATATTGATAAAATGGTTACATCACCTCAGGGTACTTCATTGTGATTTCATTTCAAATTGAACCCCTTTTAGTCAGATCTATGTAGGCATCCATAATCTTCATTTTTAAGCCAACTTTACTGTAAAATTATTTTTTTCTGTTCAAAAGAAGTTTATTATTTGACAACTTTGATATGCTAGAGTGGTTTAGTGGAAAGGAAATTGAAATGCTTACGCCGTAATGAACAATCAGTGGAAATGTACTGTGCTACTGCCGATGTTTTCATTTAATTAGAGTCTTATCTAGCATGTAGTGTGATATGCATCTTTTAAAATTTACGTCCTGTGTCCTAGTATGTGGGCACTGTAATACAATGCAATGAGGTTGGTTTAGAAAGAGGACTCTACTTCTCTCCCTGACTTCCTGGATTTATTTTAAAACATACCTGTCTTGATAATGCTAAAAAAACACTGTCAAGTTCTTGCATGTTTTCTGAGTCTCTAGTCTAAAAATACTTGACATGGGTCAGTGTGTATTTGCCTGGCTGGATAATCCATGATATAGGGGTGACGTAAAAGAATGGAGACAGACACTACCTAATTAAGTTCACAGACAGAGTGATTACTAGAAAAGCTATGACTGCATCATCCAGGAAATTAACAAGAGTAACTTGTCAGCATTCAGGGGTTGAGAATAACAGATATTGATAGCAAACTGCCCATGGACATTCCAGTTTAAACAAATGAAATGTATTCCAACAGCAGTGTCCAGCTGTGCTGTATTTTTCTGTTTCTTTTTATATAAAGTTATTAATGTCAAACACCTGCCCCCCCCCCCCCCTGCCAACCCAGACTTCCAACCTCACCCCATAGAAACAAAAATGACATACTGTTGTCATATGATAAAGGAATACAGTTTACAACATTAAGCTTAGAGGAAAGTTGTTCCAAATTTGGAAAAATCATGCAGTTTGACTATATATGACTAGGTCACATAGTAATCATGTTTTATGTCTGTTTTCATGAAGGTATATAGTGCAAAATCACTACATTTTTCAAAAATAAAATACAAATTGTAATTTATTCATTCCTACATGATATGTTATTAAACAGTCACTGTTGTACACTTCTTACATACATATCTTAGGGGGTCAGTAGAAACCCATATCTATCATATACTATATACATAATACAGCTTTAACCCATGCATGGAAATGTCAATGTCAAAATTGTTGACATTTGTTTGCTATTAGACAGTTTTTATACCCAGACAATCTAAAATCCCTCCCACACATACCATCACTGTTGATCAAATGGACTAATGTAATTTCCATAATTTTCCTGCTTGAAATTCCAATCCCTTTAAAACCGAGAGATTTCCGTGTGTTGAGTAACAAGTTACAATACAAACAACAGACAGGTCTGTGATCATATTATGTCATTTAGAGCAAATGGAAAGACTATTTCACAATGACTACTCATGTAAAAACACTCTGCACGCCCACTTGCAGTGTGTTTTCTCTCGTTAAAGTGTTAGTGAAATAGTTGTGTAGTAGCACACTGACTATTCAATATAGTAGTTTAGATGGTACAAATGTACATGCTGAAGAGTGGAGACTGTAGTTTCTGCTTTTTATCTCGGCCCTATTACAGTAATGACCATTTGAAACTCTGGCATGTAGAAGTTCATCATGGGCTCTTTTATGCTCCCGAAATGCAATTACAACATTTTCCCTATTTTCTGCAATACAAGTTAAGAAGGTGTGGCTGTGTAAATGTCAATGTACGAGTTTTGAGTTCATAGATTGTGTTTTACCTGAGTGAGGTCAGCGTCTCTCAGCTGTTAGTTCCCCTTGACAGACTTTTATGGAATTTCACCGCGATATATACATTTTTCTTTTTAATTTCATGAACCAAATAAATGACAGGATGGAAATTCAATGAAATTAAAATGACTTTGGGTTACCGTGTTCAATTTTTCACCTGTTCAATGTTTTCTAGTGAACAATCACACAAAAGGATGCCTTAGAATCTTGTGAACTCTTTGTGGAGATCCTTCACTTTCATTTCAGTAATAAGCAATTATGCCTTTGGAAGCTACATTTTAATAATTTGAAATTTCATATTTATTATGTACCTAACAAATCTGTCCTCATCTTTTGAAACATCTTTTATATTAGACAAAAATGGAATTTCTCATAACATTAATTTCCAAAAGTTGAACATCTTCAGCATTGTTGTCTAAATCTCTAAATAGAACATGAACATTTTGAAGGGTTTTTACTAGGAAACATAAAATGAACGAAAACAAAAAAGTGTTGTAACAGTTGTAAATATCAAAGTCTATTATTGTTTGTTGTCAACTTTGAGTACAGCCATGTCCGTTGGAAAAATAGGTGTTAAGTAAAAAATATTATTTCTTTTGTATATTCCTGGGCAATCAGTCATGATATTAGTTTTTTGTATATTTTGTTACTGTGTTGATGTTTGCATGCATTTACAAATACTATCTTTTTACATAATATTGTTAAAGTGTCAATTTATTACGGTAAGATAAACTAGTTATCTTGTGTTTTGTGGTCTTTGTGGTTAAAACATAGCTAATTGATGGACTACTTGGGTTAGTGTTTTTACAACCCATACTAAAACTACATATGTTATTGTGTCAACATGGCTATGAGGTGATAACATTTACAATAGATGTAGTTTTCCACAACTGCCAAAGGGGTTTTGGACGGGAAGGGTACTCTGTCCTGTAAACGTTATTTACAATTAGTTTCCTCAATATTCAAACAGAAGTTTGGGGTATCACTGTGTAAAATAACTAACAAACTTGAGTATGTGAATTCGCGTACTCATTTTTAGATACTCCGAAGGAGGAATCTGTTCTGTACATCTTTTATGTATCTACATCATCATCATTATTATTATTTTTGTATCATTTCTAATGTTTTTCTCCTGTATTTGACCATTTCAGGGATTTTGCCTATGTTGCTAAGGATAAGTGTAGCAAAAAGTTTAAGTGTCACGTGTTTCGATGTGACATCCCAGCTAAGGCCATTGCTAATGCCCTGCATGAAATCTGTTCCAAAGTGATGACAGAGAGGAGGAAAACCAACTCCATTTCCATGGTAACACAAGGACAGGTGGTGCATCCTCACACCACCCACATTCCACAGTCAGCACGTCCCACCATACAGAAACGAGAAATGGAGAAGATTGAATCTTTACCAGCTCAAGGTGAGGAACCAAACATTTTTGTTTTAGAAATATTCATATTTGAATAAAGTCATATATATCATAAAAGAAACTTTTAAAATTGTTTTCATTTTGCCTAAGAACACTGCAAATCAAACTTATCAATTATTAAGAATGCATCAAAAAATGCTAATTTGTCTGGAAACTGAATTTAATGAATTTGTTTTATATTATTATTCATATTACGAATTCAAAATGTCTGCCAACCTGAGTGTTACTGTAGAAAGTAGCGAGATTGTTGACTACCCAGTAATTCACATGTTTTTGTGTTATTTGAGAAAAAGCTTGATAGAATCCAATATTTGAACCCACATACACACAAACACAAATTGTTGCTTTTGCAAAGGATTTGCACATCTACAGAACACTGGGTCATTTTCTGAACAATTGCAATTTAATACACACTAGAAAAAAACCAGTAACAATGTCATAAAACCCAGCACTCTAATATCCTTAACCCTACTACTATGACAGTCTCCTTCAAATTGCTTGCATTACAAAGTGAACTCACATAGAAAACGACAATTAGTAATTTGACCAACTGTTCTTCAGTCTCTATACCCAAGTATTTTAGTAGTTTACTTCTACAAGGGGGGTTTCAATACAGTCTGAATTGTGAAAATGTATTCAATATTAAGGATGACACTGTTGAGTGAGGCTTATGTTTAATCAGGTGTCTTTGTAGAAAGTAATGACATGGTATTTGTGTGTTTGCACACAACCTGGGAGAGATTTCATGACAGGTACATCAATGATGTATATCATGCATCATTCAGTGAAGAGATCTGTAGGGAAAGGTACCTTTCATCATTTGACCAAAATGTTCAACAAATTAGAAAAGAAAAAATTTGAAAAAAGAATTGCTAAGAATAATTCTTAAATTAGAAAATATTAACGTGTCTCTTTTCCTTTGCATATTGATGAATAGAAATTTATCACAGAGTATGTTAAAATTTTGATAGGAGCATTGATTTAGGGATTTGTTGTGCTTCTACAAATTTATAGAAAAACAGAGGTATGAGAATCTGTCTGATATTGACACTCCCTAAAAACAACTGTAATGATGGGAGAAACACATTAATACTGTGTATGGAACATATCACTTCCTATTAGTTGATGCTGTATTGGAAATAAATGATGTGTCACATAAACATAACACAATTTTCAGTATTTAATTTGATATGACTTGCGTATTTCCCTTGTGTCCATCAACCAAAGTGTTGAACTTTGACCTCTAGAAAGTGGCTGTTTAGATGTCATTAGTTATGCCAATTAATGTTATATTGTTATTCAGTGCTTCATTACAAAGTTCAGCATGACATACATGTATTCTACTTGATGTCTGCAGCTAAATTTGCAGTGTAGATTTGGAACTATAAAGTATATCAGTCTAAAAATGAATATGAAAAATTACATTATCCTTCACTGCGTTGGAAGTCAATTAACCTAAGATTTGATGATAACAGGTTGTTTATAATTTTGAAAATTAGTTACCTTTCAAGGCAAGTTTTTTGCTCTGTTGTGTATACATTAGCAAACAAGGCAACTCCGAGTTCCATCTGTCTGTCTGTCTGTCTGTCTGTCTGTCTCTGTTTATCCATAAGCCCTTATCTCCACAACCATTTCTAAATTGATGTCATTCAAACTTGGCACAAAATTGTGATACTGTAATACTTGTTTATATACATCATGTTGTTTTTTGAACCAATCAAATTTGATACTTGGGTGTGGGGTGAAGAACGATGTGTCTATTCCAAAGAATTCTCAAAGTATTAAGCTGGCTTTGACATGTCTAAATATTAGGAAAAGAATCATAGAATCAATCTTCACCTACATATATACTTTAGTTATTCTATTCTGCTTTAGTGTTAGTCACACATGTATATTTGACGATCGTTCTCAATTTAAAGCTGATAATTATGGTTTGGAACACTCGCAAAATTGCCAGATTTCATGTATTTATGGAGAAAGCTTTTTAGTTTCCAGAGATAATACCAAGTTAGTCATTGTTGGTTTGTGGTTTAGGGTCTTATATAATCCTGTGGTTGGTAACATCAGACATTCAATTTCGCCAAGGTGATCTGGGCATGACACCAGTACTAACTACTTCTTAGCATCATGCATTCTCACCACTTAAAAAGTAAAACCACAATCATATAGGTGATAGATTTCATTACAAATCCTTGACAGATTGTGACATTGCATAGTATTTGCAGATTATTCCAGACCAAATTTGAAAATGAGGAAAATAATTTGATTTTTCAAGTGTCACTTTTCATAAGCACAGAAATATCACATTGTATTGTGTAACAGAGATAGAAAACACTTGTATCCAATGTTTGACGTTAGCGCTGTGTGTATGCTGATTTCACAAATCTATTAAATGTCATGAGTTTTGATACTTTCAAGGTGAAGAGGCTTTTTCTATCGAGTTAGTTCACATTTAATTCCTCAAGAATAATAATAATAATAAATCGAATTTATAATGTGCCTGTTCTCCAAAGAGCTGCAAGCTCAGACACAGAACTACTAACAAAATGAGAGGATACATCTTACTTAATTACCTGTGTATAAAATTAGGTGCAAACAGATTTTTTTTCTAATTTTTATGAAAGTCATCATCGATTTGGACAAAGTTCAGAGGACAAATATTAAGTAATTCATGAATATCATCATTCAGTTCAAAGACAGATTATGTTTACACATTTTTCATCAAAATTTATTCCATTGAAATATTGAAAATTATTGGATAGGAAAGGAGTTACCATTAGATTTGTTTTCATTTTCTTATAAATCATTACTGCCTGTGCAAGAGAGGCTTTTGATATGCAATATTGTAGAACAATTAAAACCATGAGCATACAGCACAAAGTATGTGATAAATCACCAGGAAAAAAACCCTAATTTTTTTGATGATTATGAAATTCGACTTAATTTTGGGCAGTATTATATATAATATGATAAATATATTTTAATATTAATTTTATCTTCCAGTGATCTAATTTTGTTTCTTTTATCCTGTATGCAATCATGCTAAAGGTTATAAAATATGTATTGAGAGCAGTCACCTTTTGCCTTGAGAAAATGTAGATAATATTGTGTGTGAATTTGTAGAATGAATGTTGCAGACAGTAAAGGTGTGTCACTCAGTTTTGTATATCTGTAGCCTCTGAGGCCCTGATAAACAATTGAGTCAAAGCATTTGGACTTGGTGTGCTGAATTAATAAGATATGACAATTTAGTATTATGAACTTTGACTAGTAACTATTTAGGTAAAATATGATTATATGTATTATTGGATAATTTTCAGAGTGGGTGATGATGATAAGTTTTTCTCACATTTTTGTTATAAGAAATTTTCATATAGTAATCACTATGACTCTATGGTTGACATTTTTCTATTTCTCTGAAAAGTTAATAATACTAGTATACTGTCCATTTGTGGATGCTTAGTGTTATAGTAGAAAATAGAATCAGAACTTTGGGCATTGCATATTTGTAAAATATTGAACAACAACAGTGAACTTAATAGCAGACATCATGTGTCGAGAATCAGGAATTTCTATTCAAGTCCCAAATAAAAGTGATATAATCTATGCTATAATTAGTTTAACCAATACAAAAGTCTGTACAATACATCACAGTGTCCCCAGTGACCTGTTTAGTGTCATCAAATGTTCCAGTGTGGAATTTGTGAGCTGTGATTTCAGTATGTATGTGTCATCTGTCAACTCTGTTTATATGCTTAGAATGTCAACTGAATGGCAGTAAAGATTAATAGTTCCATAGTACAGTCACGATAACTGCTTGAAGGAAAAAAGGTTGAAGTACATCTTAACCAGCTAACTAATGATTGAAATTTATCTAAACTGTCTGAAGTAAAGGTTAAAGTGTCATCTAAACACAGTGTAACCTAAAGTTGACATTTTCTAATCTCTATAAGTTTGAAATTGATCTAAAACCATTTAGCTTAAGGTTGAGGTTTATCCAACCCATCCAAGTAAAACTTAAGATTTATCAAACCAACTACTTAAAGGTCAAAGGTCATCCAAACCATATAAGTAAAGGTCAAAGTTCATTGAAATTGTCAAAGTAAAGACAAAGTTCATCCACACCATCTAAAGGTTAAAAGTCATCAAACCATCTAAGTAAAGGTCAAAGGTCATCTAAACCATCTAACTTAAGATCAAACTCATCCAAAGTGTCTGACTTAAATTCAAAGTTCATCCACACTGCACCACTTTCCAACTAAAGGTCAAAACTAAAGCTATCTGAAATATTGATTAGAACAGGTGTCCAAAAGTATCCAAAAGACAATTTCACAACAAAGTGTTACACACCTTTACTTTGCAGATTATACCTAATACCTTTTGACATTTGAAAATCATAAAATTATGAATTTCATGCTCATAAAAAGAACATATGAATCATACTTTTCGATAGCAATCATTGTGAAAACATACATAACAATATATGTGGTTAGTTTATTCAAACCAAACTGCCCAAACTAAATAAGACTATTTAATATTCAAGTGGCATCATAGTACCATAGCATTCATTGTCATAAAAGTTATCACCAATTTCTAATGATGTCTGCAATCATCATATTATAAGTGATTGTATAATACAGCACTTCTGAAACATTTTCTTAAGAATTATAGTCAATTCCTAGCATGATATTCATCAAAAGTAAACTTGTAAAGTTTTAAAGTCTCCATATGGTAAACTTAATGCGTTAATATTCATAGCTTGACCAAACTTGTTGAGAACAAGTTCACATTCAGTTAATTCTGAATTCAGGACACTACCTGTAGGCAGACTACTATTCTGTCCATGCATTTCTTAATCTGATAGCTTTTCTCGAAGCCATCATTATCTGTTACTGTCACGCAGTGGTCATAAATTTACATAAACAACTGAAGCTGTCTTACTTAGCATTCATGCTACATTGAAGCCAATAAAACCTTTGCAATCCATGGCAAAACAGCGTCTGGACATGACATGGCCAGATCACGGCAGTTTCCAACGATTCCGGAGTACACACCCATGGAGTTTAATGCCGCTGATCTAAACCACAACACCTTTAAGACTGACCCAAATCATAATGATTTGTACTATACACAAGCTGCCGTTTATCTACAACCTCTCTTACAAAAGATTTTTCTCTCTGCAGTCGTGGATTTCCCGACCCCAAAAGCCGAACCCACCACTGTGTTCAGAGCATATTATGTTGGCTCGACAGATGTGGCAAGGCCAAATGGTAAGTCATATTTTGCTGTTTGTCTCAATCATATTTGTCATGTCCAGTTCAATTCAGTGATTCTGTCTACCTGCAGACATTTTCTATTGCAATATTAGCACATTTTGATGTTGTTTCTAGATAATTCTGGATTTGTCAGTTCTGTCATCTTTCAAACTAATGTTAAATAGTGACATGTTAGCACAGCTTAGGTGTTTAATAAACTCTGTTTAGTATGTAAAGAAGATACCATATGAAATATCAAAATATCCACTCCTCCTAAAATGGAAAATTTTGCATCAACTGGACAGGAGTGTGAAATATTTAGTTTTTAAGTCCCTCAAATGAGATTTAAATACTTTAAAAAATGTTTGCATAGCATAGCAGATTATGTCTGACAACAATATCCTTGCAAATTAGTATCAATCAATGGACAATGCAACTGGAATTAAGCAAGCGGAAATTCTGATACATATCAGAAGTTGTTAAATACACTGTATGTTAATGTCAAAACAGACATGTCTAGTGGGGAATTGTGTACGTGAGTCTGTCCAAGGTGTGCATGGTTCATTAATTAAGCAGTACAACTAGTAGAATTCTAGAGGGATTGCAACGTAATTAGTTGTCAACTTGTGGGTATGTGACTGTTGTCTAGAACATCATTTGATGGGCTGAATAAATAGAGCTGTGTTTTAACGAGTGTCTTCACTGTAAGCATTACAAGCAATATTAATGACTGTCAGATGAATAAAGTTAGTATTGAAGACAAGGTGATAGATGTATAGACTGACCTGATTGTGTTTTATCCTCATTAAGCCTTAAATGACACTCTTTTCTCTTCAGTTGCAAACTTATGAATGTCTTGAGAATATCAATCATGTCAATTCCTTTTAGTATGTGTGATCTTTGCAAGTTTTTGGAATTATGAAGGTAGTTGTTTGACTTAAAGTATAGCCCATTTATTATTAAATGGATTTAGTCTAGTGTGTCTGAGTGTTATGTTATGTCATGTTATTTGCACTTGTCTGTGTCTGTCTGCCTGTTTATTTGGTCATTGGACAGCGTTCCATCTCAATTTATGATTATAAATTTCCATTTTAATAGCAAAGTGTTGTCACTCGTGTTGTGTAAGTCTGTCTAGTCTCAGTGTGACTGTGTGTGTGTGTGTGTGTGTGTGTGTGCACATGCGAGACTGATTCTACTTTGTTGTTGGACAGGTTTCCACCTGAATTTATGATTATGATTACAGTTGTCAAAACTTATTAACCTTTCTAAAAAAAATCTGTTTTCTAGCTTCTATCCTAGGAACTCACATTATCACTTTCTTCAGAGATGTTAATTATTCAAATATATTCCTGACATGTTTGAGATTAGACATACCAAGAGAGCAGTATCTTCTACAATGTACAGGAAGACCCAAACTGCATATTATTATATGCAATATCCAATTATTAAAACAATGAGTAATCGAGGCAAACTGAGTGAACTTTGCTCCCTTCCAAAAGTTCCAGACATGAATGTCATAGTTTTGCTTCAGTTGTAGAAGCTCAGACTATTTCCCTTAGCATTTAGGAACCTCTCCCACCACCTCAGGTTACTCAATATACATGCAGATTTGACATTCAAACAGTACATTGCAAGTGACAAAGGTTAATGAAATTGTATATGTTTTTGTATTTATCCACAGGTATGGATACATTGAATGGTGCTATTGGCAAGCTTTGTTCCAAGCCTATAGAAGAGTCTGTTCTTTGTAGAGTAGAAGTAGCTACATCGACTATCACTATAACAAGTATCAAGGTATGATAATGTATAAATCATTTTATAAGTCAGGGAGGATGTGGTGTGTTCATATGTATGCACACCCATACAGACAGACATACATGCACAGACATACACACACGCACGCACACGCACACACACACACACACACACACACACACACACACACATACATACATACATACATACATACATACATACATACATACATACATGCTAACCGAAAATGTAAAATATTTATCAGTATGCGTACCTGTACTAAATTCACATGTATAATGTTTGTTCTCACAGACAAAAGATGTGATCTCAGAACACAGGGTGAGGTTCTTGTCTTTCCTTGGTATTGGACCAGATATAAGGTAAGAACAAACAACACCAAAATTTAGTTATTTCTCAAAGTTGGCCACCAAAGAGAATCATCACAAAAAATTCATATTATTTATGGAAATGAATCAATGTATATCATGTATGAATCTGTTTCTGTGGACACCCATCATAGTCTGAAAATAACTGTTTGCAATGTTTTACATATAAACAGAGTCCTTCAGAATATCACACTAATTGTATCTCATTAGGCAAAAGTGTACATGTATTTTATCACATTGTTTCACAAAATAAGACACTTGCAATGATTGACTTCAAGTATTGATAGTTTATTTCATTTGTTTTGTTGCAGACAATTTGCCTACATCATGTGTAATGGTAAAGATAAGTTCTGTTGTCATGTATTCCAATGTGAACACTCTGCTGGTGGCTTAGCTAAGACCATTGAAGCTGCTTGTAAACTGAGATATCAGAAATGTTTAGACTCCAAACCACTCAATGCCAATAGCCATGGTAACAATCAAGATAAGGTAAGATTACTGTAACAAACTTTGATGTATAGCAATGATGGACATAGTTGAAGTCTAGTAATACATACCACTCTACTACACCAAAAAGAGAGAGAGAGAGAGAGAGAGAGAGAGAGAGAGAGAGAGAGAGAGAGAGAGAGAGAGAGAGAGAGAGAGAGAGAGAGAGAGAGAGAGAGAGTGTGTGAGCGAGCGAGACAGAGACAGACAGACACACAGACAGACAGACAGAGTTGTACATTAACAGACAAGTACATTTAACTGCAATGCATGATTGACTTGTGGTTTAGTCAACAGTGACATTTTGTACAGTAACAGACAAGATACCTGTGCGTATATATATAGTCAGATTTTAAGTATATTTGTAAATTGTTCATTGTACTAAGGCTAAACAAATATTACTTGTTTATTGCAGAACTGGAGTCTTGGTCCAATCATGAACAGTGTACAAAGTTTGTTTGGTAAATTTGGCAGCATCAAGCGAAATCAAAACAACAAAACGAAAAAAGACCAAACTGTACGAGCTGACGGCTAGAAGCATACAAGACAAATACCATTGAATGGAGTACAGATTGTCAAGCATGATATGTTAGTAGAAGTACAGTTTAGCCAACAAGTACATAACAGTATAGCCATTACTATCAACAGCAGGAAAGCAGTGGCACAAAAAGAGGCAACAAACCAACAAACTCTTCCATATTCTGGTTGCTCCTAGCAACTGTTTCCAAGACAACCACAGATTGTAAAAAGTAGAAGAAGGATAGGGTTGTAAGATTATGAGAGCATGAATATACATTTGGTGTCTACACATATTTCATTCGACTTGTTCTTGCTCTGTCAGTACATACAGATATGGATGTAGTTTAAGTACAGTCTACACGTTGTGCATAGTTTGTCAATTTATTGAACGTGTTTTGTACAAATCTTAAGTATCAAGCTACAAATTGGTTGTTTAAAGAGAAATTTTGTCAAAACTGGGCATTTAGATCATGAAATAAACACAAGGAGCTCCTTGTAGGATAGAAATTTTCAACCACTTTCAAAATATTAGTACTCATTATATAAATCAGTCGTACACAGTTGTAAAATACACACTAAAAACACACACAGTTTCACTAAATGAGAAATATGTTTTATCGTAAGAAAGTTGACATTTTGTAGTGTCATTTCTCTGAGATAAAAGATGAAAGAGATCCTTGGTTGTCATGGAAAGAGTTGTCAGGGGTAACCAATTTTCAAACCAAAAAAAAAAATCAAAAAATTAAATCACATGTGATAATTTCAGCTTTGTGTGTGATTGTACTTGATCTTAGTGAATTCTTGCAATTGTAATATTTGTGTGAACATAAAATCTCTGCAGTTATTTGCAGTATTCCTTTATAATTTCTCCAAAATGTAATCTATTTAAACAAAACTTGCCTTCCATAAAGTTGAAGGACCACCCTCTGTACCGGTAATAATGATTCAGTCCCATTGTTTCTTACCATGGATTGTTTCATATTGATGGGTATCAGGGGTGGCTGTGTAAAATTATGTACTGTTTATGGAAAGAATTGTTTGCTTGACAGAAGTTGGCTGACGCAGGGTGGGGAACTAAAAGCTAAGCTAAGGCAGAAAGCCATGCAGATGTTGTGTTGTTGAGCTACTCACTGATGCCAACCTCACCTATTTTCCCAAATAAAATGACCCACCTGTAGATTGTCAGTAGGATCATAGCAAAGTAAATGGAAATATAGGGGTGGCTGACACTGGTGAGTTTTGGTGTCTCATCAACAGGTTTACAGAGCTGTGCTGTTAGGAACGGAGCTATGTGTTTGCACACATAACGATAAGCATATCCTGAGACAACATTTTGGAAAAGAAAAAAAAATGAAAATTTTCAGAATGTGAAATGGTGCTAAAATCTGAAAGTTTGTCAAATTTGCTGTGGATACTGTGTAGTGTTTTTTTGTACAGATTGTTTGCCGCTTCAGGTAAAGGGAAAAGTTGAAACTGTAGGCTGACTGGGAGTGTATACTGTCAATTTTGAAGAATGTCAAATTGTCCAGGTTATGAAGAAAAAGAGAAAGCCCAAAGCTTGGGGTTTTTGACAGGTCTTGTCGCTATAGATACAAGATTATGTAAATCCTAAGTTCTGGAGCTTTAAGCTGAGATTTTATGAATGTCTTAAAGGAAAAAAAGTTCTTCTGTGAGATTTTTGAATATGTAAAGAATGTGGTGTGTACATGTAGAAATAATGAAACGGAAGGCAGTTTAACTTGTGTAATTATGATATGCTAAATGTGATATCTATCACGCTTTGTCTATAGTTCAATTGAATGTTCTGTACAAAGCCAACAATTTGATGAAATTATGTGCAATTTTCAATTTTCACTGTAAATTCCTCTCCAGGTGTTTTTTTTTATTTTTTATTTATTTTTTTTGGTGAAAGAGTATTGTTTACCCCAAGATTGTATTTGGAGTAGTACGTAACTGGAGTTGTTCATCAAGTGTGTGCTTAAAATACTCAGTGTGTATTCATTGTACCGTGTACAGTGTCGGTCAAAATTGAACAGCAGCTCACTTTCTTAAACTGCTACTCTCTCTTTAGTCAAATCGTTTTATTCAAATGTTACTATAAAGACTTGAAGGATGTAGTATTGTCGAGTCTCAAATAGTCATGGCGTGTGGGGGTTTGTTCAGACTTGCTGCAGCTTCACGTACCCACAGATGTTTACAAGTTTAGCAATTGAGATTCAAAGGAGAATTTAAAATTGAACAGCAAATTTTGATTGTGTTAAAATGAGGACTAAGCTTACATCCTTTTCCTGAAAAGTCTTTCTTTGTTCAGTGTTCACAAGATTGGCTTTCTGGTATGTATAAACCATAATGATTGTAGTATTACAAAACAAGTGACATGCCATTTTGGCCATAGGGGGCGCTGTTGATAGAGCTACTTTCTTACCAAAGAGGGCGCTGTTGAGCAAGGCAATTATATCCGTCCTTGAACCTCAAAGTGGTGGTCTTAGCTTGAACAGGATAAATTCCAATAGAGCTTATTGACAGACTTCTACTTGGGATATGTATCAGCAAATCTAACAGATCACTAAATTTTAAGGTGACTGCGTATGTTACTCAACACCCAAATGTTGAGTTCACTTAATGGCAAAGAAAAACTAGTTTTCAGTAATGTTTGAAAGAAACAGGTAGTCTGTTAGACATGGATCAACTATTTATTAACTGCATGTCAGAGACATTTTCAGCTTGCAGATTGTTCCCTTCTATACCCTAGTGTGTAGTCAATACCATGTCAGACAAATCACCGTGGAACTCCATTCATGACAGAAATTTTAGAGGAGGTGTTTGCCAATCCATGATGCTACTATTGATAAAATCTGTGCTTTACACAATGGGTTGAATTTAAAAGATTTTGATAGTTTACTATTCTGAGATAGAAGTCAAGGTTATAATAGAAAATGACAAAAAGGGAATAACAAGTTGGTATGAAATTAAAGAATCCCTTTCAAGTTAATGAACATCATCAGAAATTTCATCTGGGTGTGTCTAACAAGAAAAATTGAAAACCATGTTTAAAAGTCCGACCTGATAAAATTGAAAAAAATTGAGTTTTTATCTCCTGTTGATATGTCTGTCTTGTAAAACTACAATCAACTTTTTAGTGCTTGTAAAATCACAGAAAACAACAACAACACATTTGATCTCTTTTCATGCTTGAAACTTTGTAACCTGTGTGTTGAAGTATTGCAGTAAACCATGTAGGGTGGACTCTCTGTGTTAAAAACATAAAATAATGTCCAACAATTAGTGCCTAATATATATATATTAATAACTCTTTATCAATACTATAACGCTGCCATGACAACTGTTGGTATGATGTTGTCATAGTGATTGTTGCTAAGTGATTGTGTAAAAAAAAAACTTTTTAACTGGATTGTGTCAACTTTTGAAGTTAACTTTTTTGTCTCAGAAAAACCAAGCTAGATGGCTTGAGACTTGTGTATGCCCAGTGTATAGGAGAAAAAAACAGGACCACTTATGAACCGTAGTTTTAGTCTAATTTAACGTACCGTAGTTGATATATTCATTAGTTAGTATTTAGCCCTGACAATGTAAGACGAGAAGACGACAATTTTGTACATGCAATAGTTACATATGACATGACCTATTTATACATTGGCATTATAATGTGAACTAATACATTATATTCTAAAAGTAAACTACCTTGGAATCGATCTCTCCCCTCCTCCTCCTCCCCAAAAGATGCAGTTTCCATGGTAACACAAGCGTAAGTGATCCGCATCTCTTCCCGGAATTTCAAAATATAAAACTCAGTTTCCGCCTAACTTCTCTTAAATTTAAGAACCGTGTTTCAACGTAGTTGACAAGAAGTGTTGAAGGCTTTTTTGACTGATGTGATCTGACTGCACAGGGGAGGTTAATTTTTAGTTTGTGAGCCTACTTGACATCCGATTTTCAAAACACATGGTGTGTAATGTCAAAAAACAGAGGGGCTCAAAAACTCACAGCAGTCGTAATGGAGACGATTTTCAGCAGTGAAAGGAAATAAAAAAGTTGATCCTGTACAAGCGATGCAGGGCTTTGTTCAATATAAAAACTGGCTTTATCTGCCAGGAAATTGTGAAATATATATTTTAAAGTTGAGATATCCTATTTTTTTTTAAATTTTTAGTCCGATTATTTGGATTCAGTTTCAGTTTTCTTAACTTGCTGGTGTCTTTAAAGTAGAAAGATTTTAATTTTTTCTGAGATATTTGAAGGCAGCCCAATGCTTGAAAGTATACTTTTAATGAGATATAATTCAAAAAAAACTATGAAAATAATAACCAAAATATAGTAACCCAGGTTACCTAGTTATTCAGCAGAAAACCCTGTATAGGAAAATATTAATCATGAAAATATTTGCCAATATCCACATATTATAAGTTGGTCATTTTGTGGAATTGAGAATTTTTTGTTTTTCCGGTCAACAATACATAGACTCCTAAACATAAGTCCTGGTTTTTTATTTTTGTTCTCTTGACTAATGGTTAGACTGACCTTAAAGTTGTGAGTTTTGAGAATTAAATGAGTTGACAGTGATTGTTTACACACACACATACACAGCTTGTTGTGGATATTTCATCTATACAGAAATGTCAACTTTTGAGTGTAATTTGTGTGAAATCAGAATGGATTGTAAAAACACTGGAATGTCAAGGCAGTTTTAATCATTGTCAGGAGTTTTTCAGTTCTTGTAGTATCTTTCCTCTGCAGAAAAATAAACCACTTTGAATCCAAATCATACTGACTCTTTATTTTGTTACTATCCTGTGAGAGTTTAAATTAAATATGTATATAAACCATGAAGTGCAGCTTGGCCATGACTCAAAATCCAAGACTTCCTGAATGATGGACAGGTACACCACCAACTGTGTTTAATACCCAGGCGATATCCCTCGCCTATGCCCCAACCTATACCCCAACCGATGACATCAACCTGAGTCGTACCATATGGAAGATATGCTGTCTACCATTATAGTACATCTATGCTTTGTCATTTCAAGTTACTGTTATATGACTCTCTTTGATACAACCTTGCAGAAAAAAGCAGGAACAAACCAAGATTGTAATTCTTGCCACATTTTGTCCCAATGAAATAAACCATTTAAACATAGTGCAACTGTATTCATTCAATCTTGCTATCTTAAACTTAGGTGTAGCATGTGCAATTAACGTTTATGATTTCTCAAACAGAACCAGTCTACTGTAACTTGTCACTTGAAATGGGCTGTGAGTGTTATAGAATATAGAACCTCTGCCTGCAAAATTACACCCCTTGCTGTAAGTGTGTGTGGATACACAGACTTCTGTAGTTCTGTATGCCTAGCATTTGAGGGTGTAAACTCTCACAGCCTTGCTATTTTTGCCTTACATGTAATTAATATAGCAGTTTCAACATTTGCTATAAACTGCAAGTCCAATCTAACCTGCCACAGTTACTTCAAACTATCTACAAGGGCAAAAGCCAACTCTGTGAAAGTAGCAAGAAAGATACTGAAGTGAAATCAGCCAATTTACATATAAACTAGGGAAAGTGCACCAACAATCAGGATTGGGAAGGCCATTGAGGGTTAGATTGGACTTGAAGGTATAGCATGTAGTATGGTCAAAGTGATATAATAAAAGAATTCAGTAAACTGGCCGTGTAAGCTCGTCCCAAGTTACTTTTTCCTTGGAAGAATTTTGGCTGCCATTTTGAAGGAATATAAAGATAATAATGATAGAGTGCCCTAATGGCTGATCTTTTAGTCTTAGCTACAAGACTAATTCCTTTGTGTGATATACTTCACTGATATAAGATTTGTGTAAAATATCAAACAGTTCTCAAAAAGCATGTCCCAAATCCCTACAAAAACCGCATGACCGAAAATTGTTTTTCAGTGTTTCAGACACGATGTCTTTCATTTACCTATTTGAATATTGTCTACATACAAGAGTGTATCACAATCACATATTCGATTGATCAACGACTTTTATTGGGGATGTATGTGAGCCTTGATTCTTCTCTCTCACCTGATTGGTCAACTGCTGTTTTCGACAGGTGAATTCGCATATTGTTTTGTTCATTATTCAAATGAGTAGGAGAGACACACGTGCACTCCATCCGAGGCACTGCATAAATATAATATAAAGAAAGAAGTAAGCAGAGTAAGTATGTAAATGTGACTCATAGCTAACTTGGGCCTTTATATACCTGTATGACATCATTATCATTTTCGAGTTTCACCAGAATTGTTGCCTCATGCCCCTGGTTCGACCAAGGGCATGAGGCAACAATTCTGGTGTCTATCAACAATTGAATAACTTGAATAAAGACAATATCAAAAAGTTCCGTCAAGTTTATAATTACTTCATTATCTTGAATCAATAATTAATATCTAATTAAAATACACAGAAAAATACATACAGTAACTTGAAACGCGCTGAAATATAAATAGAATACGGCGGACTGGGACGTAACATGCGTAATGCATGTCTAGTCTAACGTGTGTGGAGTGTACCGATTGTGTAGCGCCCCCAACAGTCATATAAATTATCTGTCTTGTCGCGAGCTCGTATAAAAATACTGGATTTTGAAAATTCCATATGCACGAGCTCGACATTTGCTCAATTTGCTCAATTTGCTCAATTGCTAAAAAAGGAAGGGTAGGACACTCAGGTATTGTCCTACCCCTCTGTATTACAAGTTTAAGCAAGGAATGCGAGCTCGAGCTCGAGCACGGCAAGCAGCGCGTCACGCATCGAAGCGTCAGCTGTCTCGAGCGAACTAAGCGTCGATTTTGCATGCACCATGATCATGTTCCATTAAATCATTACAGACAAAATCTATCCATATAGTTTCTTTTCCTTTATTCTTTTTTGGAGTCTTCCATATTTATATAAACTTTTTCTGCGATTACTATTAAAAATGTTTCATTTTTTAAAAGACCGGAAAGTGTACAAATACATACCCAAAGTAACATGTAACAAATATGTGTAGACGTGTATAATGAGTTTATTAAAATAAACTACAAATAAAGAAGTAAGTATGTAAATGTGACTCATAGCTAACTTGGGCCTTTATTACCTGGATATCATTTTTTGGTTTCACCAGAATTGTTGCCTCATGCCCCTGGTTCGACGCGAGTGAAAGTAAGCTCTAACTTCGTGGAGCGGAAGCCAGCTACAACTTCGTGAGTAGATGAAAGCTACAAATGCGTGAGTTGTAAACTATTATTATTATTATTATCATTTTAATTCCTAAACAAATGCTACACTACGTCTCAGCACATAAACTAGCGAGACGTCGTAGATATAATAACTGGTATTATCAACACTTTAAAAGTGGAATTATTTCAGCTATTGAAGCACATGCTGCTCACACAATACGCATAGAACTCGAACTTTGAGGTTCGTCTATTTAGCAATTGAACTGAACGTCTTCGACGCAACTGTTATTTAGATAATTTATAGAGATTATATCCGTTGAAACAAGAATTTCAGAGACTGTAGAAACAAATATTTATATTTTTTGAACCAAATATTTATAGGAACTATTATTACAGAGTAATTACGATGAATTTTAGAAGTATTGACTAAGAGAAGACCACTAGAGACTATTGCTGGAATATTTGCAAGGCTTTTGCAGTTGGTCATTATCTTCATCACCTCAAAATCACCATGGTAATTATCGGCGTCATTGAAATTGTCACTTCCCTTGTAGATGTTGATGTTGTTGCATCAGGCCAGGGGCATGAATTGTTGCCTCATGCCCCTGGCCTAACATGAGATCAACATCTACAAGAGAAGTGACAAAAAGCTTAATTACTGAAGTGTCTACCTGTGAGGGATTGCCATGTGTCTACCTTTAATCGGTAAATCTATGGCCATAGTGCTCTGCATTGACTCTCATCCCGTACAAGGGTGAACAGAAAACAAACACTATGTTATCATATCAAACCATAAATGAAGTTTATTTTATACAGGACATAGACATTTGAAATCTCATTTACAATGATTACAAATTGCATATAGTGATAATATACAGAACTCTATTCAAATTTGTTGGAACAGTTTTATTGCTTTTATACATTTTAATAACTAACAAAACAAGAAGAGAATTGAATTCTTCCTTCAAAGTACAAATACATGGGTAACCATGGCAACAGGAGATCACATGATTGCTAAAGCTTTCCATTTCTCTGTATTGACAAATATTAGTCAATTTTCATTCATCAACAATGTTTGGTTTTTCATCCAATCAAAATATTGGAATTGGTGAACATTTGGCTATCACATATGAGTTCTGATTGGTCGACTCCCTGACAATAGCAAGGAATGGTTTTGATTGGTTTCCATAAATTCTTCTTCTAAGCAAAGGTATTCTAAAGTTGCAAACTTAATTTTTGTATTTTAATTCATCTGCATACCTAGCTACAAGATTCTTGAAAAGTAAAGCATTACAGAAATAGTGAAAATTTCAAGTAATCATACAACACCAGTCTAGTCACTATTTCATTGGCAAACTCTTTGAATATACATATGTATGTGTATCATATTGCGCCAGATATTTTATCATCAGAGATGTATAAACATTAAAAACTATTTCAAAACTCTTAACTTGTAAATAATTGAATGTTGGCAGAATAGACTTTATATAATACAATTGAACATATCAACTAAACACTTAATAAATGGAATAATATGTAATTCTGGGATTGTGGCCATCTATACTATGAGTCGATTCCATCACCATAGAGGGCGATATATATTTACATGTGCCTGCAAGTGTTTACTATTGAGGGCGCTATAATCTAAATCTGTGGCCATAAAATCGTCAATCATCATTTTACTATAGAGGGCGCTGTTGGTGAGGAACTGCAGAACAGCAATTCTGTAAATCAGTACAACCACTGCAAAGTTTATCGTGACAAATAAATATTTCATGAAGTTGTTTACAATGTAAAACTCCAAATCTCTGAACATGCATCTCCTGATAACAATTTTATATGTATAATATTTCTGCTCTAGGCACAAGTACAGTACATATTGTCAAAATACTGAGGTTGTCTTGTAAAAATACATACAGGTAAAGTACTCCATGTCTACAATACACTGCGTGTCTTGTCTCTGATATACAACTGCACTAAGTCGACTGAAACTTCTCTGAAAATATATAATTTAATGTAGTAGAAACTGTTTTCATACAACTTTTTTTATTGAGAATGATTTCAGTACTCTTGCATGGCACAAGACCTCGTCTTGCAATAAATAAAACTCAAAACACTTGTGAAATATTATATAGCATAACTGAAAACATTAGGGAAATTTATTGATAATTCAACACTTTACTGTGATTTGTTTCACACTGAGACTTGCAACATTTCATACTAGTACCGTAACAGTCAATAGTGGCATACACCTAGTTTATGAACTTTTTTTTACTCAGGAGGTTCACAAAAAATACTTAATACACAAAAATGATTGAATTTATCCATAATGTTAAATGTTGGTATGTGGCCTTTGATGGCATTAGAGATTGTTTTGGCATCGTTAGCAAAGTTGATGGCTGTAGGGATTTCTTTGATAGTGTAAACTCAGTCTGATACATGTCATAAAATCATGATTGTACCATGGCAACCTCACAATAAATTATCATTTATTGCTGTTCCATCAATTATACACACTATTGGGGACATTCTTCACTATGCAAATTCCTTCATATTTCACATTTTCTTTGTTTTTTGGAAGTATTTGAATATTTCAAATTTGGACTTGAAGTTCAAATGACATGCATTGTTTGGCCATTTTTTTTACATCTAGTATATAATCTATTTTTGTAATCAATTATTTAAGTTGTTGTAGTGGTCTTTAACAGATTTTAATCAAATTACTAACTTTTGAAAAATTGTCTTCAGTACTAAGTTGATTTACAGGACTGTCTTCAGTACTAAATTGATAAAAAAACACTGTCATACATCAATGATCTTTTGTTCTTTGTTTCATAGATTTGTGACTTCTCCATTTCATGATTCCTCCCCCCCCCCCCCCCCCTATTATCTCAATCTCTTAATAAAAAATCTTGCCCACACTACTTGATGACATCTTCCTTCTGCTGGACAGCATTCCATCTTGACCTTTGATTGACATTCCCATTCTCAGAGTGAACATGATTTGATTGACGGTTTTTACTAGCAAAATAATTGGTGTTTAATACAAAGCCTGCCCAAAGAAACCATTGCACACCAAAAAGGGTAATACATTACTATAGACCAATAACTGGGGAAAAGATTCATTGTGGAGTTGAGTGAAATACGAGAGGATGGAGTAGGTATGGCAATAAAGTGAGTCTGGCTAGTAGGTATGGGATGTAATGGAAATGCACAGTTTTGATGTTTAAAACAAGAGTAGATGCAAAGCTAGCTGCTGTGAATAGATTAGGAAAACAGACACATCAAGAAATTGAAGCTAACGCTAGGACAAAGGAAGAAAAACTTACACAGATTTGGATAAAATAAAGCGAGGTATAATACCAGACACCTTAACATCTGTTTACTTTATTCATAATCTTATCTTAGCTTTAGATACCAATACAAGCAATTAAGAGAAATGAAATAAAAAAAGCAAGCTGAGAGTCCATTTGGGGCTTGTATTTAACAGCTTAGAAAAACAGGCAGTCAAACCAGGCTGGTCACTGTTTGAGTGGTTGGCAGCATTAGCGGAAAGGCTTAGGATGTTTGATGTTGAATTCGTGTGCTGGCACACTTTCAGTCCTTTCAGTCATCCTAGCCTTGGCCGCTACTGTCATGGGAACACCAACAGGGGCTATTTCAAAATCAGACTCTGGTCGGCTACGATGATGTGCAAACATGTCACCTGTTGACAAAAGAGGAGAAATCAACACAGTATTAGACACAGGGTAGGACTGTCAGGTGTAGTTGCTGAAATAGTAGGCACTGACTTATTCATTGCTGGGTGTGTAGTCTTACCTTAGCTACACACACTGCTATCAATAGTTCAGTCTACTGTCTTACTAAAACACACACTGCAAAATTTATAACTTTACATTACAAACTTCTTTAATTAAAACTGCATGTAAATATTTCTTACATTAAAACAGTGCCATTTTAATGCTTTAAAGAATAAATAATTATGTAACTGTACATGTGTATTTATTATTCAAATATACATGTAAATTATATAAATTATAAGAGAACAACTATAAATTGCTATTTTTTACATTTATAATTATATTACACCCCTAGATGGGGGAAATAGGCAGTACATATGAGCATAAGTAATCATGGACTCCGGATCTGGGTTCACAGTATTAAATAAAAATTTCTTCTCACAGAACCAAACAAACGTTACGGAAGTGAATCCCAAATGTCCATCTTATCAGCATTGTCAGCCCACTGTAGTATATCCCTGACAATGCTAACAAGACATCAGTAAACGTTTGGAATTTGCCTCTAAAAACGGTTTTAACTGTGGGTAGACATTTTCATTTGATAGGCAGTATATACTGTACTTATTTGGGTAAATACTGTTAGGATTCATGACTACAAATGCACTTTTGATAAAAGGATTGAACTTTCATCAAAATTAAGAATATAAGATTATGATTCTTCCAATCAGTTACCCTATATGGACCATATGACAACTGACATGTTGCTAATTGGTTGACAGACATCCATTAACCAAGTTTGAAACTTTGAACCAATCATTAACAAATATGCACATACAATTGTACACATTCAACCAATCATTAACAAATATGCAAATGTAGTTATAAACTTTGAACCAATCACATTTCAGATATATATAATGGTACATTTTGTCATGCCTTGAATAGACAATTCAGTGGAATGACTTCTCGTTATTTCAGAATACGAATAATAGTATTTTATTTTTATACTTTACGCCTACACACAATAGTACTACTAGAAGATAACAGCAAATCAATACAAACTGAAATAGAGATGAAAAAAAAGCAACAACAAAGAGATCCTGTGGAGTTAACACAATTTTCACTTTTGCTGTTCTTTGTCTTTAGTACTTCAAATACTGTTAATACAGTGCACTCTGCAATGTTAGGAGGGGTGGGGTGGGGATAGGACAGGTGTCAGTGAAAAATGGATGTCAACAACAGAGTTATGGGTAAGGACAAATTGCTTTAACCACTGATATGAGAAGGGATATTTTAAATGCTGAAATAACTATCTCCATCAATAGTTGACAATATCATTGAACAATTACAGATAAATACCTTCCAAGTAAGATGAAGTTTACTTTACTTACAACCTTTGGGGTACTCCGACCTGTACCACAATTTTTCGCTGCATACAAGGAATTTTGTAAATTATCACAAATATATGATTTATTTCTGCACACCTCATTACCTCCTGACAATGATCGTCACCATTGGAAATACATACACCTTTTCATGAGTTAGGTTGCTATTTATGTGTGCTTCATAAAAAGTTGATTTTTCACGGTTATGTAGCATACACCCGCATGACAACTTGATGGCCAGTTGAAAAAGTTTTCTCATACTAGCCAATCTGGATAACGTTGTAGCTTCATGTGTAAGTCGACGTAATAAATTACTATACTGGAATAATTTCCACCAATCACATCAATCATGTAGGGCATGCTAACTATGCAAGTGTCTTCAAGGGCAGCTTAATCAAGGAAATCAGAATCAAAAATCCCATATGAAGACTCCGATGTAAACAGCGCCCTCAATCATATGAGGCATAATGCCCTGAATCATGGTATACATTATATGGCAATCACCAGTGAGCTAGCTACAGGGTTTTGAAGAGGTGGGCAATACAGAACATAACACACATTACATAACAGTTGCTAAAACACAGAACAATTATGGTTAGTCAGTTAGTTTAACCTCAAAAAAAAATTATAGTAAACCTTAGTCCATTACATAATGTTAAAATCTAAATTACACTATATGAGCACTCCATTCAAACAAGGAGACCATAGGTACCATTTAAGTACTGTCGTTTAATATTGGGTGTTATATCATTACAGTTTTTGCCATGCAAACTGACGTAGCTTTAGCTCCACTTTGTTCCCAGGCTGTGTAGTGCTGGTAGTAGTACGAGTGGTAGTAGTAGCAGACTTAGTGGTGGTAGTAGTAACAGCTAAAATATAAACAAATATTAACAAACAAAAATATTGCCAGTGATTACCATACTTGGAGACAAACAAAAAAATATATGACCAAAAAAAATAATAATTTAAAAAAAAAATGTTTAAAAAACTTGGTTAGCTTAAATGTGTATTTTTACTGTGTGTAATTGCAAGTTAATTAATAATAACATGCACATATGATGACAACTTGGCAGGTATTTGCAGCCGTGCATGCAGGGTACAAAAAGTGTCCAGTCACACATAACACACACAACACCTAGTTAATATTAAATCTATATTTATTATACACAGCAACCATGAATGTCACTCTACAGTTATTTGAGGAATTAACATAGCAAAAACATCTGCAGTATTTTAGCAAAGTTAACTTCACACATTGTTAACAGCTTTGCATGTTACATGTCACACCTTTCCTTTTCAAGGCCCAAGTACTGTGACCCTAAGACATTGTCATTACTGTTAGGCAGTGTGCCCTCTCATGAAAGCCAAATTTTGTTGCGAGACAAAATGACAAAAAACTGTTATTTCACCACATAGAAGAGATGGGGAACACCAAATTTTGGTATGTCACTAGAAATCATGTGCGTCAGTGGCATATCAAATTGGCTTAGAGAGCGCACTGCTGTTAGGTCACCATATTAGCAGACAACATATGCGAAACCAAGCTAGTATGCTAATTTTAGTATTAATATACTAATTTAATGCTAATAAGTAAGCCACACCATATGCTAATTACTATAACTCCTGCTTTAAGTTGTTCAAGCAAATGTACATTTAGAGTGCAGTGTAGTTTTCCTACGAATTTCTCTTGTACTTCAGGCAGCAAATTTCTAATTTTCAATACAACTTGATTGCAAATGTTCTGAAAATTAGGACTTGGTGATGTCCACAGGAAAATTCCCTTCATTCCTGGTAAGACATAAATTCTTTGTAAAACTTTTGTTGCTGGAAATACTAGAGGCAGATTTAACAAATGCTTGGACAACTTAAAGAGTTTGCTAGTTGTTAAGAGCCACTACACTCTATACCATGTTATTCTATAAGTTAGCTTAAAACGCCTTTATCCCACACTTTAGCCAGCATGATCAATATATCCAATCGCATTCACCCTTTGATGCTATTGGTTGAGTGAATAGACTCCTCCAATGTCACATGTGTGTCACATGGGCATACAAGACCAATGACATGTGGAGGCTTTCAAACCAGACTTTTTAGTTCTGATCAGCAGTCACACAGTTTACAGGCATGTAGAGCTGTGAGCAACACACATCAAACTATGATGCATTTCTACACTATGCTACGCTAGATTACACTATAACATTGAGTACTTTAGTCAGCAGTTATGCAGCATGATGGCATTAAATACACATTTGAACATGACATAGTTATTATATTACTGGCATAATAGAATGATGTTAAAATCTCACACCATTATTGCTATCACTGAGTATCAACATTCTGCCCACTTTAAATACTGACTGGACTGAATTTCACAAATTTCATTTCTAAATCATTATCTTTTCCCCTTTTTTGGGGTGTTCCTTTCTTGGCATGCTTTGATAATGCACATAGACTGGTAATATTGACATCACCATGAATATAAGAATTTCAAATTGCCAAATACAATAACATTATAATTGTCAAAAATTGACTAACATCAATATTGGTGAAAGATTCAAAGCTAAGTTTGATAGTTGCTGTAGTAGGCAAAATGCATCATTGCAAGTATGTAAAATTACTATGACAAATGGATGATATAGGAACATTTGGCCAGGATCTGACGCTGTAGGAAGTTTTTTCCTTAGAACAGACATATAAGGTTCAAAAACAAAGGATCTGATTGTTAATTACAATAAATAGTCTCAGACCACAGATAGCAAATGTTCCTAATTGTAGGCTTGTTATAGAAATATTGAATGGTATGCTTTGATGTGTTGCAAATATATATACATGAATATGCGAGTTAGACATACAATTACATTCAGATTTAGTATGGTTCATTTAATTTTGGGTGAAATTTGGCAAGTAGGCAGTATGGTGATAATCACATTTTTATACACTTGAACAAATAATCATAAATTATTCAAATCTTGCATTTCATTTTCTACTCCTCATCAGGATATAGTTTTGCAATCTTGAGATTTAGCAATTTCATATATTTGAACAGAGTATGATTTCTGATATCAATTTTTTATATTCCATGTCTAATAACTGCTGTATCACTATAGTATAATTCATAACAGGAATCCTGCCTAATTCACATATTCAATATATATATATATATATATACAACAAGCAACAAAGTATGCCAATATTTAGCATATCAATGAATGAGATGAAATCTACATCTGATGACTATGAAAGTAAACATACAATGAAATGAATTAGTTCATTTAGTATGATGAACATTATAATGACCACATGAATTATGATACACTAACAGACATAAGGTGACAGCTATGTGTTGCATAGATTGATGACTCATCATTGTGGGTGCTCTGATCATGTTAGTCTAGCTGCTAGACCTTTGGGCAATTCTGTTAACTTTAAAGGCACCCACAGGTTGCATAGATCCAAATGTACTGTCAAGGGCTTGCCTGACCACACCTGAGGCACTTTCATCCTTGGCTTTTGTTCGGCAACTTCCGAGTACAGATCTAGGTCTTGTTACAAGACTACAATCATGAATGAAGTTCCTACAATGATGAATCTGTCAGTCTATGTGTTATGTATTGGTTGTCAAGTAAGATGAAATTGTTGAGAAAAAGAGACAAGATTCTATGACAAAACATACAACTGTAGACAAGACAAGACAAATCAATCATTCATCATGTGCATCTATTTGTTCAGTTAGAATGCTATGCCTTTGTGTTATTTTGACATTTGAGAGCAAGGGTACTTGGTACTTGTGTGTGTATGTGTGTGTGTGTATGAGTATGCATGGGGAATGCATTTTAGTGCAAGGGTATTTCTGTTTGCGCAAGTGTGCTTGGGTAATGCGGCGTGTCAAGGAGAAAGTCCAAAAGTAAGTAGTGTTAAGTTAGTATTGCAATGTTTATATTACATAAATTACACAAAACAACAGAACATACTGAAACATTTAACACTATCATATTGAACAAAGGAACAGAACGTACAGACAAGACTTTGAGTTACAGACATGTATGATGTTAAAAAATTAAACGCAGAACAAAGGAACAGAACGTACAGACAAGACTTTGAGTTACAGACATGTATGACGTTAAAAAATTAAACGCAGAACAAAGGAACAGAACGTACAGACAAGACTTTGAGTTACAGACATGTATGACGTTAAAAAATTAAACGCAGAACAAAGGAACAGACAGGTAGTATATGACAGTGAATAATTAAACTGAAAAAAAAGAAAGACAAGACATGTACAACACAGATGGGACAGTACAAAGTGTAAAACTTCTGAGTGGTATTATGTAAGTATAGAGATGATGAAATATAGATGATGATATAGATGGCTTTGTTTCACCATACTAAGCCTTACTTGCTGTACGGGGTTTCCTAGCAACAGTCTTGTTGACAGGCCTGTAGTCATCTTCAGAGCTGGTTGTTGGTAGTGATACTTTACTTCTTTGTTTACGTTGAGGTCTAGTTGGCGATGTCCTTGCAATTCTGTTTGGTGGTGAGTGTTTACCCTTGGCAACACCACGTCGTATTGATGGTACTGATTTGGATCGGGGACTGCGTTGTTGCTTCTTTTTCCGTTTTCCACCTTCAGAGACTTCACCATTTTCAGGTGCTTGGTCAGAACTGGATGTTGATCCACCTGCTCCCATTAGACCTTTGGCTTTGGCTCTGGCTATGATGTCTGCTGCTGTTAGTTGTTCATCAGGAGTGGCCTGCACAAGTACAACAGTTAGTCATAAAACTTCACCTATTTTGATATTATATAACTAGTAACTAATCATGCAGAGTTAGTTTCACAATACAATAGTTATAGTTTTATATTTCTTTCGAATGTACAGGCAGTCCTTGGCACATGTACCTTAAGTAGTGCCTTCGATAAAATAACAATTTTATGTTTGATGAAGCCAGCAATGACCCTTTCTTTAACCTGGCATTCTACACTAACATCCATGTATGTATGTGTGTATGTGTGTATGTATGTATGTATGTATGTATGTATGTATGTATGTATGTATGTATGTATGTATGTATGTATGTATGTATGTATGTATGTGTGTATATGTGTGTATATGTGTGTATATATATATATATATATATATATATAAACCCAATAGAAAATGAAATAGGGTTACTTTTACTCGTAGTTATAACAACAGGAATGAATGTTCATAGACTCTGGGTTCACAGCATCAAATGAATATTTCTAATCTACTTGGTTTGATACAGAAACAGAAACTCAGAGTCAAGAAGGAAATTTTAAAGAGTAGAGTAAAAGCCATAACAACTGTGACCTTACCTCCCTAGTAGCTACAGCAACAAAGCAGCCACTCATCTCAGCTGAAGGTTCTGATTTGTAATACCTCTGACCTCCCCTTTTGTCCATGTCTTGGACAGCTACTGGCAGTGTAGGCGGTGTGATTCGGTATGGCATTTGTTTGGGTGTCAGCTTGGAATTAAAGTGATCCGTTATCTTGGTGACAACACTTTCATTTTCTTCACTGTTTATGGAATGTGTGCAATAAATCACTGCTTGTACTCTGGAAACTGGAACAGAACCATGTAACACATGAATGAATATGAGACCATTGGGAGAAAAAGTACCTGCTAACAATGCCACAATCCCGTTACCAGAAAAACAAAAGATTTTACAGTTTGGCCACTTGTGGCGCTGTTCAGAAGTAGCTAAATTTTGAGTACGTGTAGGCCCTCATTTGTCATCGTGAGGCACCCTCCAACTGTATGTAGACTGTAGTAAATTTTGAACAAACAACTTACATTTCATGGCATGTTTGAGATACTCCATTTGTATAGCTATGAGTTCATCTAACTTGTCATCATCTACTCCTCCTTTAGACAAGTCTTGTAAAATACTAGCATCTGAAATCAAACCACAAAATCAAGCATGTGAATCTTATAAAGGCCAAGCAAATGATAGATACTGGAATGTGCATTCCGTAAACTTCGACAGTGATGGTGTTTTACAGAAAACATGGCTACTATAGAAGATGCCATCAATATTTGTAGTTGAAGAAACAAATTGTTATTAAATACAACCTAACATTTCTAGTAGGAATTGACAAAATAAAGAAGTGTACCACAGAATACTACTTAGTACTCTTCAAAGTGAGAACATGAAGGTTTATTTTACACATAGGTAATAAGTATTAGAACAATGATTTATGATTCAAACATATGGCAAAATCTATCATTCACTTCTTTAATTAGCAAATTTTACTTTCTTGGAGAATTTTCTGTGGTCATGTTCACAGCATAGACTAAGTAAAACCACTTTACTACATGTTTATTGAATTCTGATCTTAGCAGTGTTTGCGTAGACCCTACACATAGTTAGGGCATTTGTGTGTAGGGTCTATGAAGTGTCATTCAGTTTGACTCTACCATACAATGCAGGTTTTCCCTTGCACTAACACTGAACCAAAGGAGCCTATAAATGGGACTAGCCCCCACTGGTCATCCGACAAATAAATAAAATGACTGCATTTTCTACCATAGACATTGGACACTCTACAACGTCATAACTACAATGTATACAATAATTTCTAGCTCTGATTTTTTTTACCTTCTCCTTCTTGTAACATATAATCCACAGGGTCTGTGATTCCTGAGTGTGAACATGGTGGAGTCAGTAACACCACTTTCACATTTTTAAACCGAATATCCGTTGGAAGAACTTCAAGAAAATTGTCTTCAACTATCCGTACATCTAACACATGGTTAAGGAAGAGTTGCATTGTAACGTGGTGAGCATGAAGTTTTAATAAACCCAAAGACAAAAAGTTGGAAAAACAGAATATCTATTTGATGACTAGTGCAGATCAGTTCAATAGTTAAACACACTGACATAACTCATTCAACATGCTGGAATTGGTACATATTACGGGTAAGGATAAGAAAATATTTCAAACTCCAATGTTGTGAAGAAAGTAAAGTTTTTTAAAACATATTTTCATCTGGATTATGCACAAATTGGAAAAGAGAGAACTGTATGAACAGCAAAATATGAGTGATAGTGGTTCTGATTTTCTCCCAATCACGTTATTCTACAAAACTGAATTTTACAAGATCAACAGAATCTGTTCAGGTATTACAGAACTATTAGTTCTATGATTTCCTTTCATTCATTCCACAGTAACAAATACTAAATTATCCTACCACCCACAAACCAACAAAGGATACTTTGTACTTCATGTTCTGTCATACTGTCTTTCAGCGTGTCGCGATGTGCTGGACTTGTGACACCAAATGCATATACAGAACTGTCTTCTTGATTCATAAGTGATGACATGTGTGCTGTAATTTTACCAGAACCTATATGTGTATGGATCACATCATCACCTTCATTGAGGAGAGCTTTCACAGAGTGTGGACCAAAACAGCTGGCTTTATCCTATGGATACAAACAAATGAAACCATTGATGACCATAAATATGAATAGTTCAAAGTTTATAGACTTTAAGAAAGTGTATCCAATATATAAGACACACACACACACACACACACACACACACACACACACACACACACACACTATAATCAACCATCCATCCATCTGCTTTTGCATCAAAATATATATTCATGCATGTCTAACTGCCTCCAAACACACACTACTTACTTGTAATATAAGGTAGTAATTTTTAACAAGTTGATGGTTTTCAAGCTCATCTCTCAGGTCTGCATGGAAAACAAGAACGTCTTTGCACTGAGTATCCAAGGCAAAGTGTTGAGTAGAAATCTTGCTGATTGAGTTAACTTGGACAAATCCTTCCTCTTTGAGACTGTCAATTACAGTTTGTACACTGGGAAATAATTAAATAACAAACATCATCAACATTTAACTTGACAAGAACTGTTACAAAATCCAGTTGAAAAGGTGACTACGACTCATGTGGCCATGAACATGTTTGTAACTCCCAGTACTACCTCTCTACACTTCAATATTTGAAAAGTCACCTATCAACAAACCTGATGTCTTAAATACTGCCCTCTATAGTTCAAAATTGGACAACACTTTTGTTTTATCTTGCCCAACCTAAAAACATATTTTATTTTAATATTCATTCATAATCTTATCATACCTTCTTTTTTAATAAAAAGTTACTGAATATCTTTTGTCAGCATTTTGGCAATTTTGTGTGTAATATCTCACCTTGCTTTTATTTGGTTTACCCATGCATAGACTGGCAGAACAACTGCTTTGGTTTCCAGTTGTCTCACATTGTCAGGAAGTAAATATTCTATACTGGCTGCCTTGAACTTAATCCTATTTTTGGCAAGTGCAGCATTCAGTTTTGTTTTGTAGGCTAGCAGGTCATCTTCCACATCACTGACAAAGTCTATAAATGGCTCATCACTCTTCTTGTGTCTCTTGGTAAACCTTCTATCTTGCATGTCTTGTAAAATAACCATTGTCAATGCATGACTCTCATCAGGCTGAAATCAAAGACCAAATAATTAGACTTAAAGGCCTACATTTCAATCCTAGGTCATCGTAAGTGTTAACATATCACTGAAGCTACAAGGATTACATGGGATCATTCTTATGTTCTGGACCAACTTTTTCTATATAGTTCTGACATAACTGTTACTGTACCTAAATGTTAATCCTTATCAAAAGAGGATCGTTAAACACATGCACGCCATCCTTTTCATACACTGAGTATGTGTAATGGTAACAGAATGCCCTATAGTTGTGATGGTTTCCATGCTGTCCTAATCCAAAGTATACAATGTAAGTAATAGATTGAAATGCTCTTAAGTCAGCAGTATCCATTTTTTTTTTGTCCATGATAACAAATATCTGAACAAGCTAAGGATTAATTTCAAGCGTGACACCTAATCCATATTCAATGATTCTAAACAATGGTTGTACCTATCTAAACCAAACTTCAATTCAATATCTGTGAGATAATTTTGATAGTCGTAAAGACTGTTTCTGTTGGAATCTACATTTATAGATAGGTAACCAGTATGTCCTCAAAGCCAATTTAATGCACCACTGACACAAAATTTGATTTTCTCGTGACTCACAAGAACAAAATTTAGCCATCATCAGAGGGCATACTGTAAGTAACCCTTTCACGAAAAGAATTCCTTATCACATTAATTTTCTATATACTATAACTGATAAAGACACTAAATTCTTGGTATTTGCAATAGAATTCTATCACCTAAGTTTGTCATAAAAATAACGACTATCCGATTTCTTGGTCAACACTAACTTCCGCTCCACGCTCTGAACATGCATTTAAACTATTGGCACACCTGAGGATAAGTCAATCGTCTTGTTCTTTTTTTGACCCTCCTGCATTAGGTAACATGCTATTGCAGGTAGTGAGAATTGGATATATTCATAATCTGTCTAGTCTAGCTGCTATCAGTGGCATCAAATCATCTCTTCACGCCAAAGAAATGAGAGAGATCTTGAGATTTGATGCCATGGATATCATCTAAACTGTAATCAGTCAAAATATGAACACAGCTATCTCAAGGGTATTGAATCCATATTCAAACTTATCAAGATAACTACAATTGCTGTATGGATTATGAAGCTCACCCTTCACCTACAAAATGGACATCTTTTACTTAAGTCAACAGAATCTAGCAAAAATTGTTGCAAGTCACTAATTTTAAATTAAGGAATCATTAGTCATATTTAGATCATCTTCTGTGATATTGATCTTGTTTGTAACACTTTCTGCCAATTGTTTTCTGTAATCTTTATTTCCATGCTGTATAATGGGTTGATGGCCTGATGTACTGAATAAACTCAACTTCTCTACAAAGCTTGAATGTGTGTTATTCAACTATCAAACTACATATTAAATATGTCTATGAATGTTCTCAATCATCCAGGTATGAAGTTAATAATGAAGTAATTACAATCTATCCTACTGGACTTGCTGTTGTTTTGAATGACAACAGTTTTACATCCTAACCTGGACTCTGTCAGGTGTCACCAACCACCTGTCATTAGATCATCAGTAGGCCTGAGGAAACATCCAAGAGAGGACATGAAACTGTTGCCATTCAAAACAACAGCACGTCCAGCAGGATAGATTGTATATTACTTCGTTACATATTACATAGTATATTTAACATGACTTGCACTTCCATACATGTACTGCTCAGCAAAAAAAAAGGGGTATACCCTTTTCACAATTATGTAATCCATGATAACACATATCTAAATAAGCTAAGGATTAAATTCAGATGAAACTAATCCATTTTCAATGATACTCAACAATGACAGAAGATATTATGATCAAACTTGTTGGATAACACTGGAATCTTTAAATTAATGAAATTCCTGATTACATTTGCATAGTAACTGAAACAGACACTAATGGCTTCCAATCAAAATAATTGAAATTGATCACAGTGGAATTATATTGTGAGAGAAATCAAGAATGTAGACAGGGTTTGACATGTCATTTTCAATTAAAACTTGGAATCCAAATACTGATGTATTGAATAGTGATATGCATTTATCTGACATGCACTGTACAACTGCCAAACTAAATGCAAACTGTTTGACATGATTTTTTCTTCAAAAGTCACTGGCTATCCCAGCTAAACAATCGGATGTCATTCACCAGTATGCTGTTACAGATAGCCAAATCTCTGGGCTACTCTATCACACTGAGGATATGTTTCTCACCATAGCATTCAAGCAAAAAAAAAATATTGATTCTGATTACCCAACCCTGCTTCTCTGTCACTGAGTGTGTCAATTCTTGTATGTCATCAGAACACACAATTATTTTACCTGGTTTAGACTTGAATCTCCACTTTCACTAGATTAGGTATGTTGGAACAAAAGAAGGAGAAGAAAATCCCTGGAACAATGGAACATTTTTAACAATCACCATGAAGGCCATCGTAGATAAACACATCATCATTCCATTGTATTGGTAAATATTAAAAGCTTTTAGACTGGGACTGCTATCACAATAAGTTTTATTCTAGTCAATATATTACCTATACATTATTAATGTTTATAAAACTGATAATCCTTAACAAATAGAAAGGTCAAATTTGATGAGTACAGAGGTCTAATCACAGACATGTCTCTCTCTCATTTGTCACTTTAATGTATAAAGGAGCTAATGTTTTAAGACTGTATTAGAAGTTTACTGTAGACTCAGAATACTAATAGTAATAGCACTGTAGAAACACAAACCAGACAGGCAGCTTGAGAGACATACACTAGTACTAAATATGTCTATTGTCAGTATACTGCATACACATACACGCACACACAGTTACACTATGTATACGTGTATTACATGTAAAGCATGAAAACAAATACAAGCACACACAAATATAAACACAAACACACAATACATAATTTCATGATAAATGACAAGTCATTCATTGTCCAATTGGATGTTTTCTATAGACTTCTCTAGCCTGTCTATTTGCTTGATCTGTGACTCTGCTATACTCGTTCAATAGAAACAGTGAACAGGTACGGTAACGCAGTCACAGTTCCATTGAGTAGACAAAGATTTCTCCTTTGGACACCTATCTATACTTCAAGCTACAACCCTCCCAATAAACAATAGGTCTATGGTCTGATTATATTTCTACAGGTTTCCATAGATTTTTTCTATACAATTTTCTACAAATCTGCATTACAGAATTTCACAAAAATTTTAATGGAAAGTTTATTTCTATATATTTTCGTAGAATCATTCATCCTGCTTTCGTAAAAATTTACCACCATGACACAAAATTATCCTATCAGATATCTCACAATGATCAAAAACGTTCAATAGAGAAGTGATAAAACAACACACGATACTCCCATGAAACATGACCTAACATAAAATGTAATATCATACGCATTCTGATTATAGAAAAAACATCACAGTGTTTGTCAACGTGTCTAAATGTTCATCATTTTTATGGGAAATATTCAGTTTGCAATCTACAAATTTCAAACATCTTTATCCCCCAAGGACTACTAAACATATAGATGACATCCTTGCGACTATCTAGAATTTCAATTTTATATGTAAATTGTGATAGTGATATCTATGTCCTCCGGATGACAATTTCCATTTTATATGCTAGTGAAAGCTGTATCTCTATATTTCAAATATATTCAACTACGTTGGTATACATTTCTAGCATTGTTTAGCCGTACACGTGGCCTTTGGACTAGAATTTCCGTTCTTCACTTTGGTGCAGATGATATCAACAAATCATATCACTCTACATATCTGTAGAACCATTTTGACAATTCTAGTGATACCCACGCCCTTTAGTCTACAATTTCTATTCAAAACTTTGATGAAAGTGATATCTACAGATCACATCAAACAACATGATATTTCTAGAACTGTTTTGACAACCACTGAGAAAAGGTCATTCAAATGATATGAGTTTGTACAATCAAACCATTGTCATAACAAGAAGAGAAATGCTTGGGGCTTGATACTGAGGAGGTGAAACAACAGTTGGATTTCGTATGTATGTATTATCCTGTGATCAGCAGAGTTAGAGTTTCTGTCAATGTTTTGACAACCACTGAGAAAGGTCACTGAAATAATGTATGTACTATGTACAATAAAACTACAGTTAGGTTACAAGGCTATTTTTTAAAAGCATATATCATTACATATCTAACACTAATTTTCGGTCAACCCCTCCCACACGGAATGACAGGACGTATCTTACAGTCTATGATGAAGAATGCTTTTTCACAATTCAATATTCAATTCTCTACCATGTATTTTTAATATTGATACCTGTGTTGACAAACTTCCAAAAATCTATATTAAGAACATTAACTTCAATGTAGCAAACTTTTCCTGTTTTATACAATCAATGTGTGATCAAAGAACCAAGTACACCTAACACTTATGTCAACCATGTTTTCACAATCTAGTTCAATTTTGTATTGCACTAGAACTACTCAGAAGTTCTTTATTTTCACAAAACAATCAATTAGATTAAATATAGCAAAATGGTTATGTATTCATTCAAAGAATACAGTAGAAAGGAACTTGTATGTAATTTGCTTTATATAATGATTTTTTTTGCTATTTGTTGTCATTCTTTCAGTAAAATGTGGATTTCTATATTGGAGTTTTACTGTCGTGCATGCAGAGGCTTGTCTTGGTGTTTACTACATTTATATCTCAAGGAGCTTGGTGTAGACAGATTCTTGAGGTAGTACCACCAAAACAAGTCTCTGGGCTAAAGTAACTATCACTTTCCTGATAGACCACAAATACATTAACATTTCCTTAGGTAAGCTGACAGACAAATTCCCCTGTACAATGACACTAGATTTGATGTACAAGATCAAAGATGTTAACCTGTACAGGATCATGCAATCATCATTTAACCTTAAAGACACATTTTACCCTTAGCTTATATCCACTATCCTATCAGACCGTAAGCCACCGAGTGTGAAATTCTAGAAGTTTAATTGATCTCGAAGACTAATGAAAGTAAAAGCGCTACCTTCATACATCAAACAACGAATGTCTACTTATTGATTTCTGATAGGTTGATGTCAAGATAAAGTGGCCATATGGATAACAAATGGGTATTTACTTTTGATTTTTTAGTCAAGTTGTTTTATGAATTAACCCTTTCATGACTAGAGACAAGTTTTAAATAATATGGGGACCCAATTTATATGAATATTTTCATAATTACAATAATATTACGTTATTAGGAAGTAACATTTCTTTAATTCCAGTCTAAAATGAAGTTGATATATGCCAAAAACTTACATAAAACAAGAATTTTGTCCAAACAATTTTGGCGGGAATGTTTTCAGTATTGAAGGGGTTAAAAAAAAATCCAAATCATCATCCATATGGCATCTTTAAAGACCATTGATTATTATACTTCTCAAAGTTCACGGATTGATTCCTGAAATTATTGTTATTATGAGGTCTTCTTTTTTTAAGGAATCAACAATACTGTACATTGCATACACTGGATAGAGCACATAGCATAAATTCCATGTTAACATTCATTTGACTCGCAGTAAAGTGGTAAGAAAGATAATACACAGTGTGTATACAAAGTACATAATATGAATTCCAAGACAGCTTTCATGGAACCCAGGTTTAAAGATTCAACCCTTAGGTGTAATCTGGTTGACTAGTAGATTGTATTACTCAAACTACACATATAATCAAATATTGATGTCTGTCAGCAATATTAACTTTTTACAAAATTAATGTATATACATAGCCAATATGTAGGTTTTTGTATAGGGTTTGTATAGTAAAAGGACCTGACTAATGTATGCGGAAACACAGTCCTGCTTAAAGACAGGGTATGTCTGGACTCAATTCTGACATTGTCTCGTTCTAACACGAGTCCTGGCTTACTCCGTCTGCAGGTACGACTAGAAGAAGCACTATTTGACTGTATGGAATATGGGGAAAATGTACATATATACAGCAGGCCTGGTTTCTTCCTATATAGTTTATAACTTTTAGATATTTATCATATTAAATAAAATAATATTGTTATTGAAAAGTCATGGATGTTGCTTATTTATTCATTGGCCACTGGTGAAAACCTTTATTACATCTAGGCTCTACAATATACCAGACTAAGTCAACACCCTCCACCATGTTGGAATATAGTTTACATGCCATAGTTCATACAATCCATGTATCTAAAAATAAAAAAAGTACGAAAAATTCTATTCTCATGACTCACACTATGACATTTAAACCAAGAATAAATTATTGCTCCCAAGACACTGGATTGAAAATAAAACATTTTATGTCTATACTTTGACATTTAATGTTTACTTTGAAAACAGCTACTCCCAAACTATAGTCTATGTGAAAAAAAAGAAAGAAAATTCTTACTAGTAGTAGTACCTAAAAAGACTTTTTATGACATCGTAAAAATCGACTTAATGATATTGTCTGTCTGACAGTAGGGTTTATAGTTATGGCAGTCTTCTTATTGTTTCGGTGCTTACCTCTCTCATAAAACTAATGTTTTTATGCAATCTTACAATATGGACATGACAACGATTCTAATAAATATGGCTGTCTATTGATATATGGACCTTTCAGAAATCATGCTTGGCATTGCAACTTGGAAATGTCAAGTTGTAAATCCTTGAAATCACTGACAAGTTGTTATCTGAAGCCAAGGCTTATACAATATAATCAAAAGAAAAGTATTGGGATAACTTGTAATATGGTGTCCAAAATTTGACATTTAGTGACTGTATACTTATTTGAAATGGTATACAATAGTTGCTGAAGTGAATCTGGTATCTACCCTCTACTATTTTACATGTATATGGTTTCAAGGCTGTTTGTGTTGTGTGTATTGCACACAATTATGAAATGATCTAAATCTTTTTAAAATCTGATCTGGGAGACAACTCAATTTGTTTATAAATACTGCATTTCACATCTACACTGCTTGTCCTAAACATGTTTTCTTTTATGTGCATAAGTATCCACACATCTGGAATAAGGACACTGATATATATGTATATACAGAAATGGATTTCAATAAATGGGAAAATATGAATATTAGGTAAGACTTACTCCTGGATTACATTTTAATGATCCACAATTCAATCCCAGGTGTATTTTTTTTACATTAGTGTTGTCTTATCAGTGGAGTCATAAGAGAAGATCATTTATGATGAAATTTTTTTCTGAGGTGATATTTTAATCCCAATCTGATGTGGACATTTAAAGTTTCAAAGGATACTAAAGTACTACTACTAAAAATTGACAGGATTTCTTTAGCATGGTTATTACAACTTAGCTGTACTCTGACCAAACCTTTCAAATATTTTTTTTTAGTATTCAGCCATTTTCAACAGTTAGATGATACAAACAACAGTTCTGTAAAAAGTACCAACCTAATATTGTGCCCTTGACAGCCATGTCAAATTATATTTCATGTGCACTTTTTCAAGCACGAACCCCATGATCCAGTTCTTTTCTATGAGCCAAATATCTTCCATTGCTATTCACTATCGTTCAATGAACTTTTATCAGGGGTAGAGGTGTGTAGCCATACACAAAGTGTGACAAGACATTAAAGAAAAATCACACAATTCCTTTTGAAATTTATTTGAAAAGAAGAACACTTGTACCCTATTGAATTTTTTATTTAATCTTGCAGACCTTTCTTTTATCCTTTGAATCTAGTCAACCTATAAATTTAGTGAACCGTTTTTTTCTCAACCCCCTTAGAAATTTCCAGCTAATTGTCTTTCTTTCCTTTTTATTACTTTTTGATGAGCGATGAAAATGCATGAATATGTGAATAAATGCCTACTTGGTTTTTCCTGCTAAAAGATTTGAGGGTCAGTTGTTACAACAAGCATACAAGTCAAACTTCTTTGTGCGGTAAAATTGAAAACTTAAACGAAAGACAACTGACTGTTCACTGACAAAAAAGAAAACTTTATAAATAACTGACTGCTGTTACTCAGGAACACATTCATTTCAATTCTATATACACTTCAAGTTAAGTAGTATTCAGAAAGTGAAATGAAAAATTCACACCAGTCCAGGTTTATTCTCATGGCTTTCTTTTCTGTGTTTTGTTCCCCTGGAAGTCATGCTGTTTTACATGAGTTTATATTCAAGGCTATGTTGCTATACCGTTTTTGTGCATATTGTATTTGGTGTTGGACGTTTAAACAGGTCTTTAGTCAGGTGTCTACAGCAATAATAATCACCTGTATAGTGTTTTGTTGTGTTGTATTGTGGTGTGTTGTGTTGTGTTGTGTTGTGTTGTGCTGTTTTGTGTTGTGTTGTATTGTATAGTGTTGTGTTGTCATGTGTTGACTGTTGTGTTGTGTTGTGTTGTGCTGTGCTGTGCTGTGCTGTGTTGTGTTGTGTTGTGTTGTGTTGTGTTGTGTTGTGTTGTGTTGTGTTGTGTTGTGTTGTGTTGTGTTGTGTTGTGCTGTGCTGTGCTGTGCTGTGTTGTGCTGTGCTGTGGTGTGTTGTGTTACTTACAATTTAATACACACAGCCTTCTATCACAATCATTTTAACATTTTCATTTTTTCTTACCCTTTTCATGTTTCGCTACCATTTCTGTGGCAAGTAGATTATCATGTACTAGATACCACTTGCAGCAACAATATGAGCAAGCAAACTTTGGCAAGACTCCATAAATAATATGGCAAAACATATCTAGTAACCAGGAGTTACTTGCCCACCAAATAAATTACACCATTTTTCCACAAATTACATTATTGTTCCTTTTCACCATTATTACAGGTATGGTTTACAAAGAATTGATTTGGAACACTAGCTTCCTACTTTTGACAAATTTCTAGGCAGTTATAATCAAGTTTGACAACTCACTAATGGCTTTTTGCTGCTATTCAATTCAAGCAACAATCAACGTTTGCAAATACAAATGTACCATTAACCTGACAGTGCCCTTGCATGCCTACAAGCTATACAACACTTGTCTCCATTCATCCATTCATCCATTCATTCAGAAGCCAAGTTCGTTGTCCTGTCGACTGAGTTCATGGCAAGGAAATATGCATACAAAACCTAAATCTAAGAAACTGAGTAGTCTTGGTTGAATAGAACACCATCATAGGTTTGATTAAAACATACAGTTTGGTACGTCACCACTCTTCAAGTTCAATCATGATAAATTTGAAGTGAATACTTCTTTTTGTCTATGTTCATTCTTTACAATCAAACGTTGTATTATAGTTTGTTTTTGTACTTGTCTCCATAGTTTCTATACTACCCTTCCCGTAGTGAGAAACAAATTCATAGAAAATACACAAATTGTAATAATACTTACTGTACTGTAATATGCATAATATCCACTGTCCAGCATTATATCTTCCAGCAAAGCTTGATCTGAAAGAAAGAAAAAAAGACAAGAAAAAACATCAATAACAATATCATGTTTTCTATTTCTATTCCTGCCTTTACTTTACTTTTTTTTATTACTTACTCGTAATTGCAAATACAAAGCTGCTATTTCTGTAGGTCAATGCCACTCATAATTGTAATTTGTGCAAAACATTGCCATTTCTGGTACTGCATGGTAGTTTTCATAGTATTAAAACTGCACTTGCTGTGACGGGAACATTTTTAGAAACTATTTAATACTCATAAGATCATATATCGTGACCAATACTGAATCAACTGTAGGTAAATTCATTTGTGTAGCTGTATGTAAAATAAATCCACCAGTCAAATTGATTTTTGGGTCCACACCCAAAAATCAATGCCCTATCGCAAGCATGATTTCAACCTGCTGCATGTAAGTATTATGATAGTGAATGTGTTTTACACATATAGAATTATTTATTAAGGAAATTACAACAAATCCTAACGTCACATTTCCATATGTGTCGGATTACAAGCTTTGCAATCAAAGTTTCTCAAAATCCAACCAAATACCTTTAAAAACCCATTCCATTGTTTCACAAAATCACACAACACAACTACTCTGATCAACAATATTTGGAACTTGAGAGATGATAATAATATCATAACTAGGCAAAGCCCATAACTTTACACAGGGTAGATTCATTTGTGACCGGCTGCCTCACAATGATACTATAGATAGCACCATCTCCGTGGAGAATGCGCATAGTATATAAAACGCACATGTGTAGTCATTGCATCGCAATGCATCTTTGGGTAAAACCACCAAAACATTGCATAGTATATAGAACGCACATGCATAGTCATTGTACCGCAATGCATCTTTGGGTAAAACCACCAAAAAACCATCGCATAGTATATAGGACGTGCATGCGTACTAGTCATTGAGCCGCTACGCGAGCTATTAAGCTTTCAAACATGCAGACTCTCTCAGTGAGCACGAACACAACGTAGGGACAAACCTTGATATACTCCAACAATGACAAGAATTGGCTACAGGAAATAACTGCAGCATATAATCTACAATGCTCTGAGGATTTATGAAATTCAATGTATTCATACATATACATTATATTTCATATTTCCTTCCCAAACAATAGTCACCAACAGTGATTGAAATTGTAATTTGGAAACATAATCACTAATGTTGAGAACTGAAATAGAATCATTATTATGTTTCTAATATTCAAAGTAATTGGATATGTTTCCTGTATCTCTTGGGAAATCAGTCTTCACTGAGTGTGTACATATCAAAATTGTGGTCACAATGTTTTTAATAAAGGTATAACACTTGGTAACTAACAAAGGGTAGCCTATTGATGAAATGGCAAGAGCAGAAAATCATATTTGCAGGGTTAACTACCATATACATTGAAACATGATTTTGCATGAGAACATATGACAATGTGATTATGTATATAAAATGGGAAGCGCAGGTTAATTTGCCATCAGCAAAATAAACTGGATACAACAATTACAATCAAACCATACTTTGTGTAACAGTATGGTTGTCAATACTAGTATAGCATAGATGTGTAACACTGTATGGTTGTCAATACTAGTATACCATAGATAAAATTACATTTTTCTGATAAAAATTATTCAACTATTTGCTGTGTACTGATTTTGTAAAAATACAAATTCTTAGTAATGAACATCACATCTCTTCTACAAAACTTGACACAGGAAAGGAAACCAGGGTTACAAATTTATCTTTTCCCATGAAGAAACAGAAGGAATGTATGACAGATGTAGACTTAATCCAACATAAATATCACAATGATCAATTCTACAGTTGTGGGTTTAACTTATACCAACATTCATATTAAGTATATCCCTTGTATTATCTTTTAAATGAAAAGTATACAATACTTAATCCAGATTGCATGAATATCAGGAAGGTGTTGGTTGGCTTGAAATATTGAAATTCCACAGCTTGGCTTCAGCTGTGACCAACACAGGATGTATTGGATCTTCGTGGTAAGTATACTTGAGCCAACTGGCATTTCAATGCCAACTTGAAATTTTAAGACACTAAATCAAATATTTGTACACTGTTACAATAAGAGCTATAAAAGTCATCCTGTTCTATATGTATATTATAAGTCTTGTATGTGGGTATCTATCTATCTATCTATATAATACCAGCTAATCTCCTTACGGATATCACAGCTGGGGGAAGGGATGCACACAAGCTGGAGTGAGAGATGCACACATAATGGGTATGTCAATAGGACTGTGACTAAGCAAGACAACGTTGTTCTGTACCTAGTAATAAGTTGAGCACAGAGTTACCAGGGATAGACCAAGAGTGCACAGATAAAATGTCTACATGACGATGAACTTCAACAGATAATAATATTTGAATGCTGTTCGATATTTCAATGATCAGATTCATAGTTGCTGAGGTTACACACAGTACAGAAGTACTTCACCATAAACCCAAAACAAACTCTCCCTGAAAACTTGATGAGATATGTGTACTTCAACCAGGATAGAGAGTGTGTGCCCATTACAAATGACCAGGTGAAGTCCTCCCGTCCTTCACACAGAGGTCAACAGCATAGATGATCCATACTTCACAGTTGCTAGGTTGAGGACCTAAATATGTGTCAAATTAGTTTGTATGTCCTCTCTGTTTACGACTTCCTATTGTTATACACAGCTATCCTCAGAATAAGTGGCCGAGTTCCTTACCCACTTCAATTCAATTCAAAGCTACACCTATCCTACGCTACCATGGGATACAAGGACTTCTCCACTAAATATCCGTTGAATAGTTAGGCTCGTGAATTGGAAGTGTCTTTCAGTGCCCAGTGATAGGATTTAGCATATTTAGTCATTTTATTTCAATTGTTTTCTAACTAATCACAGTGAAACTTTCAATAACCTTTTGCACGTTTAAATTCTGAAGTTTGTTTATCAGCTTTCTTTTTATTTAAATGCCATGTAGTTGACATGAGAGCCATTTAAATGCCCTGCAGTTAGCATGGACATTGGAAACCATATCAATGCCCACAGTTAGCACTGAAACTTAACAGCATATAAATGCCCTGCAGTTATGGAACCCATACAAATGCTCTGTAGTTAGAATGAAGCCATGATATACTTGTAGTAAATGTCATGTAGAAACCATTCAAATTGAAAGCCATAAAAATGCCTTTTACTAAGTTGTAGTTATAAGAATACCACATGACATAAATGCCCATATACTATAATACAGTAGTGAGTATTGAAATTGGAAGACAAAATGTCCTGATGTTCAAGTTCTATGAACTTGCAATAAAAACAAGTTTTAAAAAAATGCACTGATCATGTTGGCAAGAAGGCCATATTATGTCATATTATTATTATTATTATTATTTATTTATTTCGGAATAGAAAAAAAAATTCCATATACTGAAGAAAAAATAGAAAAGGGGAAAAAAGACGGATTAAAAAATCCTCTGGCCCCACATATAGTAAGATTGAAATTGGAAGCCATACAAATACCCTGTAGTTAAAGTGAAGCCATACAAGTGACTTGAAATACACATGAACGTCGGAAACCAGATAAATGCCTTATAGAAAGCATTGACATTGGAAACCATTATAAATGCCCTGGTAGGTAAGTATCCTGTAGTCAATCAGCATAGATGCCATGTCAGCACTTGTAGCTCTGGCCAAGTTTCAGCATTTTGTGACATGGGTCTAAAATCCTTAAAATCCTAACTTAATCCAGACATCAACATTCACAATCAGTAAGACAGGAAGCCTAGAAACTATTGTCAGACACACACTTGGCAACTACATAAAACTTGTTTCTGTAGCACAGTCGCCTCACAACACAGAAACATTTCATCCATGCAAGTGTGAAATTCCACAGTGTGCTGTCATCTCTCACCTCTATCAACCAAGGCCTTTCTCATTGTTACTCACCCATTACACAATAGTGTAAAAAAAGAACCATATGCTGTCATAATTTCTAATTTTGAAATCTAATGAACTTGATAATAACTCAAAAATGTTGTCAAAGATTGATGCCTATTATTACATTTCCATAAAAAAAATTATAAAGAGTTTTTGCCAAGGTATAGAAACTAGGGTATTAAAACTGGATGATGTCCATAGAGTGTACAATAATTCTGCATTGGAATCATGACTGGGAAAGCAAGGTAAATTTTACCCATTTACTTCTCTTAACAAATACACCAACTACATACCCCCTGTCACAAGCCATTTTAATCAACAGAGTTACATATGCCTGGTATTGGTAACCTGGTTTATTTGAAGAACACACTTAACCTAGCAGCACTTACAAATTAATATTGAGCAAAACATTTTTAAAAGACCAAATGTTAGATCTCATACCTGCTGATCATTCTTGCCACAATGATTTATATATGTGACACTGAAAAACACAATGGTTGATGTGCTGTAACTTATATATATGGAGCACTCAAGTATTTTTAGACTTCACTGTACAGTATGATGTCTATTAACATGGTTTTCATACCTAGATACCAAAATACTTGATACTACGTACCACACTGACAGTGATGGAAAACTGTACTGGTTCTGCTGGTGAAATGCACCATGCATAGATTTTGACCTTCTCTGTACATAAGTATGCACTGAAAAGGGTAGCTAAATAATTTTGACTTGATATTTACCTAATCTGTGTCTTAGAGTGCATTACATGTACTTGTAACACCCTTGTGGTGGTGAGGGGTAGGTAGTGTGTGTGTGTGTGTGTGTGTGTGTGTGTGTGTGTGTGTGTGTGTGTGTGTGTGTGTGTGTGTGTGTGTGAATGTGTGTGTTAAAATATGGGTTTTGTATACAATTTACTGGTTCAGTTATAACTTTATCATGTCTCAAAGCACTGTGTGGTAATTTAAACTAATGTTTCATGTTATTCTGTGCCTTTAAAGTGAATTATCAATTACTTGCGTACCCTCATACCACATTCCTCCAAAGTTTTCAAGTGGATGTTGAGGGTGGGGAGATGGGGTAGGGGAAAGACATGAATCAAAGTTGTTGTTTTTGTTATGTCCAGATTATTGGAGGGGCATTCCAAATCCTGGGTAAACTGATCTGTATCTTTAGTCATACAGATTACAAAGTTATTACATGTTATTATTATATATACACACCTGTGCCATGTTGAATATCACACCTATGAAATTCACACAGAGGTACAAGAAAGCTGAGCAACTATACAGTAACAGAATATTTACTTTTCTCTATCTGTTCTGTGTACAGGCCAGACTTTGACACATTCTATTAGTATACTGTGTTAAACTTTGGGGTTGTATCACTTCAAGTCATCAACTTTAAGTACAGCCCATGACCTTACTGTGGAGGCAGATAGTTGACTAATCAAATACATGTATGGCACACAATAGCTGTGATCTTTGTGATTGACAGTAATGACCTTGGTAAAGACCATAACAACAAGTTTATTATCTGTTACCAAGTCTTAATTGATTTATTATACTGGTTATGTTTTGACCATAGAGAATTCAGTTTACCACTTGTTAAAACCACAGGCATTATAATATGGCAAGTTAGTCTAGTTCCTGACAGGGACTGTATTATGTGTGTACTTCATCACTAAATCTATTGGACACACCACATTTTACATCTCAGTAGCACATTCATACAGGTGGTCTTGAAAGATTATGATAATGAAAACTGGTTTTCTGGTTGACCATCAGTTTTAATAGTATGTGAAAATTGAATAAGATTTAATACATCTGATTTGATGGCTACCATTTCTTAGCACTGTAATACCACAATAGTTCTTGAAGGAGCACAATAAGTGTCACAACCAGTCAGAAAACATTTTTTTTTTCTGATATTCTTGTGCAAAAATACTTTTGTTGTCATCAAAAAGCTGATTTAGAGAAGCACAACAAGTTAATGATACTTGACCAATGATAGCTATTATCATCATTATAAAAATAGTCATTATAGGATGTCAGCTGGAATTTAACAAAACATGGTTTATCATCGACTGTGATTTGATAAACTGCCCTCATTACCTTGCATTCAAAGTTGACAGCGTGGCACACATACAATTACATGATTATCTCGGGATGAACATCATCATGACTTTGTCCATGAACTACAAAACATCTTTATATTGTCCTTTGAATTGGTGACCATTTGTCCATGGATTTGTCCTTCAGTTGTCCCAAAAAATATTAACATCAAATAACTGTTTCCCTCCCCCAGGCCATAGGTGCCAGTAAGCGGAAAGTCTCACAAAAGACAGACAGTTAAAAGCATACAGGCATGAAAATATAGGGCTCCCCAAGGACAACAAATATTTCAAGCAAATTTACACACATTGTGTAGAACATAGAAGTCAAGGTCGACAAGGATAGTATTTATTGGGGATGGAAAGTGTGAAATCTCTCTAGGCCGCCAAGGCTGATCACCGAGGAAACCTTATTGAATGTGCAGCAAAGTTTAGTGAAAATTGACCAGATCCACCAATCCATTGGATCCTCTCAACTCAGTTACCCGAGTTTCACAACCTAAGCAAACATTTAGGCCAGGCAATATTTCAATTCCACATCAACAAGCACAAACAAAACACAACTTTTCACATGCATGCCAAAATGTCTAGTACCTTGGATAGTGGTTAGATACCGTGACTTAAAGATGTTGTGACTAAAAGCTCTCTGGTACACGAATTATTCTATGGTATGTCACTGCTAATGTACTACTATTGTTATATTTTGTTGTTCCGGTGACACAATAACCTCAAATTGTTAGAAAGTACCCTCGAAATGTTGCCTCTATCTTTAGTCTGTCCAAGCGTGAACATCCTTAGGTGCTTGTTACAACAACAAACAGTATAGCAAAAGTATCAGGTTACAAACGCTACAGGTAAATTAATACCGCTTTTGAACTTTATCTTTTAATACACAATGTATATCCCTGTCGGTAATTCCCTTTTCCAGAACAACATATGAGAAAACAAAGGTATGATTTTTGCATTCATCAGAATGGTATATAACACATGTAAACTAGTATACTCTATTCACATTGCTATTTTCAGACATACACTTTACAGTTCACAAATTTCTGGGAATGATATTTTGAGAAATTAATGATCACAATTTGACAGCATTTTTATATTCATCTAAGTAATCTAACTAATTTCAACAAAATAAAACTTATATCGAACAATATAATTTGACATGGTTTCTATGACAACAAACACCTCAAACAGTATTACTAAATGACTAAAATGAGGGAAATCAAAATTACGATTAAAATCTGTCTTTTTTTCATTACTTTGTTTCCTTTCCATACCTAGAAATAATTGTAGTGCATGTCAAAATACAAAAGGAAAACTATATTCTAAATAAAATTAAAACACCTTAGAGTGTCTACCAGCAAACAAAATAATAAGACTGTGCAAAATAAAGAAAGAAATGTTAAAAAATTAAAAATTTATTTTCTATAAAATAAACAAAAACTTATCAAATGAAGTGGGTATGTCTGCGCACACCCCTATTCTGTTACCGTACTTCATTCAATATACATGTAATTTATACATTTACCATATCAAACACAAATGAGTTACCAATCAAACAAATTAGATCAGCTACAAGAGAAACAAATGCATGTTTAGTTGCTGTTTGCATAGTGACAACACATTCTCTAATTTTGTTTATTATATTAACAACTTTAATTTGAAATAGTTTCGTTGCTTGTACCTTTGTAATGAAATAATTATGTTTCACATCACAGGTGTTGTATTATCACATTTCTCAAAAATGATTAATTATTCAATTTCTATGATTGCATCAACCAATTTCACTTCATATTTCATCTTATTACGTCAATACCATTTAAAATCGTGATTTATTGAATTTGAAGTGTGTGTTTGAGTTACACATCAATAAACCAACCTGTCACCCCTCTTTTAATAGTGAATATGTCCCTTGTGGTGGTGCACTCTGTAGCCTACAGGTACATTCCATAGGGTTAATGTTTAATATTTTAACACCAAAGGTAAATTTTTACTGTGTTTCCTATATATCTTACCTGATTGAGAATTTCATGAGTTCGGAATAATAGGAACACAATGAAAATACTTTGAAGTGTCAATGTCATGTCATGTCATGTCATGTCATGTCATGTCATGTCATGTCATGTCATGTCATGTCAGATGACAATAATTATTCCGCAAATAATGGAGAAATAGTAATCATTGGTATTGATCACTCAATAGTTGGCTGAAGTGAAATGGTACTCAGGCTATGAAACACTATAATTAAGAAAATTATTTAAATCTTTCATTTATCTTTCACATTATCATGTGAACAATATCAAAGAAAATTGGTGTATTCAAACAGAGATATGCCTGAATGGATAGCTGACTGAAAATACTCAATCTTCAAAGTATTATTTTTCAAATCAACTCTTTTCACAGTACAAGTCATGCATATCAGATTAAAAATTGTGTTTTGCATGACAGAGAAACTATTATTGATGGACAGCCTGTTAAAACCCAATGCCATAAATTAGCCCTTCTAGGGAAGTGATGTAGAAGACAATTATTCTAGTAATACACCTCTTAGGAGATGCCTGTCAAGATCTAAAAATAACTAGTACATATTGATTTCATCAGGCTTCCTGCTTGAAGTTGGCTTAGGGGTGGGCACTATGTGTGTTAGAAGATGATGTTTCCGCAGTGATTACACTATTCAGGATATTACTGTGGCTGACTGTAATGCACCACTGCACAACCTTAGTATGTGCCCTGAATGTGGTATTAAAGACATACCACCTAAACTAATGGGCAGTTTTTTCTAAGAACGCAATCACTGTAAAATAGTCGTGTTATTTGACAACGGGTAATAACCTGTTTGCATCCATGATAAGCACAATACTACAAGTATTTATTTTAATTGAGTAGAAAAATTTTCACCGAAAGACTATTTTTTGCCACATTTTGACACCACTTTATTTTAGCTGATAAATAATTTTTTGTCTACAGTGTCACATCACTTCTAAAATTAAATGTACGATAAATTTGCCTTTATAAAGTTTATTACCTGTGGTTATTCAGAATTCACAGTGAAGTTGCTATTATTTTCAATCAGTGCAAAAATTATTGTAGTTGAATAATCTAAAATAGACTAGTCCTGAACCAAAATACACATGTTCACATAATTTTATGTTCTCACAGTGACTAGAAATTATCAAATATTAACATCAACATGTATATCTACATGACTCAGATAATGACGGCATAGGACATCTGTGCATATTTGATTATCAGATTTGATTCAAATGTACATCTAGAATCAGCATACTTCATTATCACATCACTTCTGTATTTTATTTGAAATCCTTGTTTCTCTCCCCTGTGTGTTGGGAGGGAGATTTTCAGTTTTAATTTTTAATAGTTCTGATTTGGAAAACAAATCTTGTTTTCTTTCTCCCACCTACGTCATATTACTGAATGTATACAGGAACTTATTGTGTGATTGAGCAGCCTTTATCAGGTATCATATATCATGGATTTCAATCAAGTGACATAAGATATTTTGGTGACAGTCTCAAAGTATAAAAGGAAACCTAATATCTGATTTGGAGAATAGGTTATTCAGACTCAGAGGCAAACCCTGATTTATTTGAAGTCCACACCTCAAAGGTGTTTTAAACAGCATGGTAGAATAGATAGAAAATGATTGAACAAGATTTTGTCATTTTCAAAATACATGCTAACAAGGCAAGTACGCAAAATTAAATGTATATTCACCTCATATTTTAGTGTCGTTTCAAACCAAAATTATAGTACAGGATAAGTTTTGAGATTTTACAGGATTTTCTCTTCCTGTTGTTAAGGTTCAAAACTTTAACAAAAACTCTGTATATAGATAAGCTATGTAGCGTATCAACAGGTGGTCTTCCTTCAACATTTCAGATAATTCTAACCATAGCAAACTGACTGGTAGAACAACATATATCCTGACATACTTTGGGGTGATGTGAAACATTCATACCCTTTATCATCAAGTTGTACACTAATCTATAGAATATAATGATGTGTACATATTCACCTACATGCATTCCCTTGGTGATGAATCTGCCAAGAGTAACAACAGGTGTCCAGCTGATAATAAGTATATACAATAGCATAGGAAACCATGATAAATTAGTTTAATATGTGTAATGGAATAGCAAACCATGATAAGTAAATTGAGTGTCTTCAATGGTGGGGTTTTCAGTGAGAGTGTTTGATGAGTGCCTGTGTGAATTACTAATGATTAATGAAGCCCTCAAATATCTACAGTAACATTGTAAGAATTGTAAGGAAGACACTACAGTACTCCTGATGGCACAAGTGGAGAACAGTGGACCCATTATACAATAGATACACATTTGCAGTCAAGCTAGGGAGTTAATGGTGGGATACAAATAGGGTTAGACTCCCTAGTGTAACCATGACATGTATCATTAACAAGAATGTAGACCCATGGCACTGACTGTACAAATAGATATAGATAAACATTTGTAGTCAAGCTAGGGAGTTAGGGTAATGGAGGTTTAAAGAAAAGGAATAGGAGTAGACTCCCTAGCATAAACATTGTATCATCACCTTTGGTGGACTAGCTGTTCTACAGTGGCTCTCATCCTGATTACTTGGGTGCCATGAACAATTATTTCCTAATTCTTAAGTTCTAGGTGACAGAATGGCCATGACTTAACTCCAACACGTCTGAATTTACTGTGGAACCATCCTGACAAATGCAACCTGGATTTTAGGTCTCCTGAAACCATATGCATGATGGGAAGTATGCATGATGGGAATATTCTGTATGCATGACTCCCAAACCTCAACCACCCTACATGTACACACATACTATCCTACTTGATGGTGCCAAAATGTGAAATTTTAACAGAGCTATTCAGGAAGAGCCATTAACACCTATCTTACAGATCTTCAGCTACTATGCTTATAATATAGAAAAACAAGTTACACCTTTATTTATATATATCTCACGTTTTTTCCTTTACATACTCCTCTGAACTTTTGCAATATAACATGTCTCATTAAATCCCAAACAAATCCATTCAAGAAGGTGTTTCAGTAGGAAATGTACATGACAATGTTTAATGAACACCCACTCTGTGGCAGTGTACAAAGTATCAAGAAAACCTTAACAAATCTCTTCACAAGTTCATAGTAATTGTAACACCTATTGGGCGCATACTTATCTTTAATACTTAAACTGCATTTAGGTCTGACCAAGATTTATCTGTTCCTTCTACTCTTCTAATGAAAACAGGACCAAATATTTGATCAGGGCAATAAATCGTCAACAAGTGGCATTCTTATCTCATTAACTATTGACAATAATGAATTACTGTTTTTCCATACCATGAGGCTGTAAAATGAGGCCTTTTGGTAGGATGGACTTACGAGGATATAAACGAATCTATGCTAGTGGCATAATAACCCATTTCAAGTCTTAGAAAAGCTTTATGTTTCCATGGTAACAAACACGTCATAGTACAGACAAATTCTGCACAAATCTCTAGAGTCTTCACACATTGAATCATCTTATTCCTAACATGGAGTAAATAAATGGTAAAAACCAGTCTAAATTATTGCAAATTTTTAACTTATTTTTTAAAAACATTTTATAGCACTTCTATATTTAAATTCAGTAACAACTATACAATTATTTCAACAAATAACAAGCAGTAAACACAGTACAAATCTAAATATACAATTCTTGCTTTTAAATACTTTTTTTTCTATTCAAATTTAGAATCTATACGCTTTTCTTTAAAGACGGACAAATCAAAAGGCTCACAATGTCACAGTATCCCTGATGGAAAAATGTGGAGAGAAACCCCTTTACAAATTTTGTGATGCTTTGCTAGACATCTGTGTTACTGTTGCCCTATCATATAATTTAGAAAGTGTTGAAAAACAGATTCCTATTCTTTTACCAAACATACTGTTTTGACAAAGGGCATTATTTTGACGGCTACAATGAATTTACCCTTCAAAGAATCTCCTTTTATTGTAAATCCTGACATTCAAAAGAAAACTAGGTGAACTCACAACCATGGGGTTCTCTGAATAGATTGTAAAGGATTACACTTACAACAAAACTTGATGCTTGGTCCCTTTAATTGCAAGTAGGGCCTTGTGGTGTGGAATTCATTTGTTGACTTGACTGTATCAAAACTAAAGAAGGGGTACCACAATGCAAACATGTCTGCTTTTCAACACAGTGTTGTACATGTATTCTCGTTCCCATAGCTTACATCTAAGTAACTCAATACCATTCAGTTCAATTGTGAGTGATTGAAAGTAACAAGGTAACTAACTATACAGAAGGTAAGAAAAACTTCATGCTTGGTTGTATGTCACATTTCTATTGCTTTATGTTCAACATTGTGTACATATTCTATACTTTACTTTCATTCATTATTCTCAACTGCACTCTACTGTTCTGTGCTATACAGTACTGTACTGCACTGCACTGCACTGCACTGCACAGCACAGCACAGCACAGCACAGCACAGCACTGTAGTGTTGTGTTGTGATGTACTGTAGTGTACTGTGCTGAGCTGAGCTGTTCTTTGCTGTACTGCTCTGTACTACACAACACAACACAATACTGTACTGTGCTACAATGCACAGTACTGCACTTTATGTTGTGATGTAATGTGATGTGCTGTACTGTAGTGTACTGTGCTGTGCTGTGCTGAGCTGTTCTGTGCTGTGCTGTGCTGTGCTGTATTAAATGTACCTGTACATGTCTGTCTGTCTGTCTCCTTGCCTGCCTGCCTGTATTATGTCTGTCTCCTTGCCTGCCTGCCTGCAACTGTGTCTGTCTGTCTGTCTGTCTGTCTGTCTGTCTGTCTGTCTGTCTGTCTGTCTGTCACACACTCACTCACTCACTCACTCACTCACTCACTCACTCACTCACCCACCCACCCACCCACCCACCCACCCACCCACTCACTCACTCACTCACTCACTCACTCACTCACTCACTCTCTCTCTCTCTCTCTCTCTCTCTCTCTCTCTCTCTCTCTCTCTCTCTCTCTCTCTCTCTCTCTCTCTCTCTCTCTCTCTCAATGATATCACTTGGATCAGACAAGATTCTACAAAGCTACTGTTTAAACTGAAAAGAGATTATATTTAATTTACAGAATTATATTTGTCGAATATATTAATAGAAAAATTTAAAGCTTACAAGTTTTTTCATTTCTCTTACCAAGATTCTAACATATACTAAGCAACTCGAAAAAACACTACTTAGTTTGAATTGGGACACCATATCCCATGATCCATTGCAAGGCACTACCTAGAGAAAAGTGACAGTGTCCAGGAAATGGAGTTCATATCATAAAACTTACTTTCCAAAGTGAGCAGAGTCATGAAATTTATTGAGTAGGGTCAATGTATTGCTGCCAGCTGACTTCAATGCTGTTTTCCCTTGAGGCATCATTTGATATTTTTATGTCTCATTCATTTGATAAATGATCATGTTGAGAGTCGATAGTCCTTAAAAAATATAATGTGAATATTCAGATGTTCATATCCCTATCATTCTTTTTACAATCAGACTTGATGTACTGTATCACATAATCACTGAATTCATGGTTCTCTTCTTCAAGATATGGAAAGGTTAAGAGATTAAATTTTAAAAGGCTGGTAACAAACAACATCAAAATATCTAACCAATGCATATTTTTGTATCAAATGAAAAAATGGCTGATTATTGGTGCTTTTATCTATATTATTTTTTAAATGCTGTTAGTGAATGTTAGGATAGGAAATGTTTCGAATATGTCTTAAATTCATTCCAGCTTTAGATCCTATTTTGTATGTGGAATTCTACTATGGCTTAATTCCTTCCATAACCCACAAAATACTGGATGTCTATGAGAAACCTGGTAGTGGAATACATCATACAGATATCCTAAGCTAGAATACAGCCATGCATAAGTTTTTACATCACTATTTTGAAAAAATTCTTGATTACAATATATTAAACCATGGAATTTCACGTAAATTGTAGTACACCCCTGATGATGCTGTTGAGATGTCAGCGAAAATTTGGGTTTTGCTTCCAAGAAATATTTCAACTCAGCAAATAGAAATTTTCATTACTGAACAATATGTCATTTCAGTTAAAATGTCACATGTAACAACACCACAGTGAATAATTCACTCATGCACTTCACATATATCATGTTAGTGGTCATCCTAACTAACTAACAGATGGAAATTTGACACGCTTCATTGCATCTAAATTCAATGATGTGAATCACTACTATCCTGGGTGGTTGGGTCAACACAAACTAGATTATTATGGCAGTCTTTACCAAAACCCATAAAGCACACAGGAATGTCCCACAGGAAGAAACTCATCATGCTGCTAAAGACTTGCCTGTACCACTTTATACATTAATATGTACCAGCAGGGGATGTAATTATTTATTTTAACTATTTGTATAAAAATGTGAAATGTTTACCATTTGGGTATAAATTTAACAATCTATGTTATTTTTAGCAATCACATTACAACATTTGTCAATTTTTGCAATATTTCTTGCATAATACAAAATATCATAAACAGATTTTTTTGCAGATGTTTTTCTTTGTTTTTATAGAGAATGGGTTGGAGTTTACTCGAACAAAGTAACTGCAAACATTTACAGAGTTTATTTCATTTGAGTGATTTGAAATTAGGATTTAAATATTGAATGACAATATTTTGACATATGTTTTTATAACGTGTAATAATATATTCATAGATCTCCAAAATCCTGATTTAAGATATGAAAATTCTATTCTAATATTTTGATATTTGATATCAATTGATTTTATATATAATACGAGTACAACAATATTCAGATTACAACCTTCCAAAAATAGGTGGGGTCTGTATATTGATGATTTATTTTTACTTCCAATTTTTTTTTTTTTTTTTTTTTTTTTTTTTTTTGGGGGGGGGGGGGTACTACCTCTTTATTTTTGGAGGTTGTCATTCAAAAAAAAGGTTCTTTTCACGCCATTTTCATCATATCTTTCTTTCTCCAAATTATATGATCAGCGAACACTGTAGAGATTGGTATTAAATTGAGACGCCATTGTTTATTTTTATGTGGCCTTACTGTGAAACAGCTTGATTTTAATCCAGAGTTATAGACATATGTTGCCATGTGTAAAAGTATTATCCTGTGGGTCAACATATCTCAATACACGTATTTGTCCACAGCACTATGTTTGAATCCACATTTACTACCTCATAAAATATCATACTACACTAGCAGTTCCTAGGGCAGATTACAATTTATACACAAGAACAGAGAAATTTATGATAGGACATGAATCAATCTCTAACCACAGTGAGACATATCAAAGTTGAGCTTATTAGATTAACACATACAGGCATATAACCAATCTGATTAAAATTGGATGTACGAATTAAGGCTTGGTTGCTTTATTTTACCTTTATTTCCTTCATACACTTTTTGGTTTTTTTCAATTTGTTGTTCTGGGAATGAGCACCTTTTTCGATGTATGCAAAAAAACAATCACTTCTGGAACAACAAAATTGAAGGCAAACAACAACATATGAAGAAATTAGACTGAGGTAAATACAGCAGGAATATAGTGCAATTACAAATTACATCCTCCGTTGGATTTTATTCAGATTGGCTTATAACTTGATGAGTTTGAACAGAAATGTACTGACAACTTTATAATTTATGCCTTGTGGTATTCACCCGTGTTTATACAGTAGAATTAGAAAAACCTGACTCTCATATTCAGTCAATACTAGCCTGGAATCCATGCGGATGGAGATTTTATATTTCGGCTTCCCCATCCCAAAATTCAAAATCCCCATCGCCTGGCTTCTACACAAAGGAAATACGTGTATCTCAGCTTAATGAATCATTTTTGTAATTATGTGAGTTACAACATGGAAATTCCAACAAACTTATCTTAAAGAATTTATGATGTCATCATTGTTACTATGTACGGACAAACATTGGGTAATCAAGGAAATTCTGATAAAAGTATGTACAGGTTATTTCTATGTCATAGTTGTTACTATGCAAGTCAAAACAATAAACAGACAAGGAAACACTTATGAAATAAAATGACAAAATTCCAATGTTGAGATTGTAATCTTATTTCTTATCAGGTAACATTACCGTAACAGGTACTACTTGACTAAACATATCTTACTGTTTTTTGTTTATTAAAAGGAAGTTCCCACAAAATATTCTGATTTCTCCAAATTTAGATCTTATATGTACCTCACCCAAAATCATAGCAACGTGACACCTGCATTCATTGTCTTTTAATTAAACATATATACAGCAGACACTCCTATCAGTTCTAGGAAAAAGAATTACTTGACACAGCTGCTGTATCAGTTCAGTTTGAATCTAATGTTCTACAAGTATGGTCCAGCGATTTATCATCTTTGAAACCTCCTCCCCCACCCACCACCATCACCATGACAAATTCTTTTAACTTAATTCATTTTGACACCGACTCTGAAATCACTGATCGTTTAATTCTATGTAACTATGGGCACACTAAAAGAACCAGACCTTAAACCTACAAAGCATTTGAGATTTTTACCTGAATACACATCTATTGGGAAATTGGTCACCTGAGACAGTAAGGCAAACAGAACACCAATAAAACAATAATATATCTCATTTAGATTTTACATGATGCTTATCAAAGCATCCTATTACTAATTGCTCTTTTATACATCAACATGACTATTGCTAGAAGATTTCCTGAAATGTTTTCATTTAATTTTCTTCATAATTAGTTTTCAACTGATTCTGTATCTACACCTGTGAATGTGATATTATCAGTATCACTGTTGTACTTTGATAAACTAAGTACACAGAAGGACACAGAACCCATTATGCAGTGATATTTATCTTAATTTTCTCTCATTTAGAGCTCACATAGTGTACAAAGAAAGGTTAATTGGTATGGTGTTATCTTAATTCTATTAAAATTTGATGATAATCACTTGATTTGAATACATTTTATTCATAGACACCCACCCCACCCCCACCCCCACACCCACACCCACACCCACTGAGCACTGCATATTACTTTTTATTAATTTAAGATTGGTATTTTAATATTATCTTTTTCAACATAAAAATTCTACCAACATTCATACCGAGAACAGTCACTATGGTCAAAATTCTTATCATTTTTACCTCTTACTATGGACATTGTTACCATTTTGATCAAATATAAAAAATGGTAGGCATCATGGGTTACCCACTAAATAGCCTAGTTCCTCAAAACTAAATTACAAAATGGTGAAAAACAGATGTAATTATTGTTGCACACCTCCAAACTGACAAACACGGAACTAACCGAGTCAAAACGTTCCCCTTGTAATCTTAGAGATTTACCTGATTACTGACCAGGTCATGATGACTCTATTATCAGTTGTACATCACGACACACAGAATGAACTCAGAACAGGGTACAAAAACAATTTGAAACTTCAATAATACCAATGAATCATGTCCCGTTATCAGTTAATGATAACAAGAAACAATCGATACATGAAAACTGACGACATTAGAATTCGATTGACTCAGTCACCCGGATCACATTCTTATTTCAGTAGGTCACTGGCATATCAATAGTATTGTTTATAGTTAAAAGGTATTATACCTTTTCACGATAAACACTCTATAAACAATTGTGTGTTTCTATAGTTTCCAATTGTAAAACAATACATTTCACCTACTGCAGCTTTTTACATTTGAGACCTTTGATATGACTTTTCTCAAGTACATGTTATATATTATAGATTGCTTTTATTTTTTCATTTCTAATTTTATTTTTTCAATAAACTTAATATAAGAGTAAGAAACATTGTGTCAGTCCACTCTTATCAGTCCACTCTGAAGTGGTGGTGGCGGCAAGTTGTCACGCTGGCTGATAGTGATAATGCGTCACGTCATGTCATATCTTATATATGTTGTAGACTAATTAAACTTTTCATGGCTGGTCACTATGTCCACTACTTCCTTGACAAATTACAAATAACAAATAAAAAACAGCTATCAAATACTAGCTGTAGACAGCCACAATCACATCTCTTGAGATCAAGTTGATTTCCTTTCTACCTATAACTTAAAAGACAAGTGAGGTGACAGCAATTCCTCAAATCAACTCAATGTATAAAGTGGCAGCTAAGTTCTATGACACAAGATTGACATGACTACATCAAATTGCATATATGGCTTCTTATAAGTTATGAAGTACAGTCTAACACAAAACATACTTTCTGGCATTTATCTTTGTTATATTACTATTAGACAACAAATTTTAGCTTAGTCATTCACAACCTATTGTCACTCAATGGTGACAGCACAATTCACATAATAGGTAGTGACCGTGTTTTCTTTGCTCAGTCCTCATAGGTCCTCCTCCAATATTTTGAAACCTTATCTCAGTCAGACTGAGCAACACTGACATCACTTAATTTTATAAAAGTATTTACTTTTATTTTATTTTATTTTTTATTTATTTATTTATTTATTTATTTATTTATTTTATTTTATTTTATTTTATTTTATTTTTTTTTTTTGGGGGAGGAGCTTACATAACATCTTCCACAAAAGATATGAATCAGAATTATTTTACAATATCAGAATCAGATTTATTCAAATGATTAAAAAATCTGCAGTACAAAGGTAAAGGTTGTACTATAAACCTTGGAGACATGAATTGAATTGTGTGAATACAATAGTGAATCACAATCAGTGTGCTACGTACAGGCAGCTAAAAGCTTTTATAAGCACCTTAAACTTCACTTTGCTGTCAAGTCTGTCTAATCCTATCATAAATCCCTACAGTATATAACTACCTCCTACTTAAAAATTAATACACCTATTTGGACCGAATCACAATTCTCTCCAAAGCAATGGCTCAGTGAAACTATATGAAATGGCTCCAGGTGATAGTATAAAAATCATTTCTAAGTCTACGATGGGTTTCTCATTATAAAGTTAACGCACTCCTTCAATTTTAACAGATTACAAAGGCCATTTTCCTATTCTACTTTCTAGGTATCTTCCCTTGGGCATTTATTGCATTTCAGACCAGAGAAACTCACGTAAAGTAAAGCAGCTCTATATTCACCTGGGAACTGGGATGCCTTGGGGACAACATTTAAAGACCAGCATAGTAGCTTGTCATAATAGTTACCCTTTATTTAAGTCACCCTAAAGTACAAAGAACATACTGACATACTGCACAATACATTATACTTTTACTATTAAACTTAAATATCTACCCTCAGTTGAACTTTGATGACAAAAGAATCAAGTCTGACTTTCTGTAAGTTGTTTTTCTCCAGCTATTTTGGTGTCTACACATGGTTTGCTCTGAATGTATTTTAAGGAAAGTTAACCTGTATTCCAGGCAATAATAAGCATTCTATGTTCTAAGCTTTGGAAACAATTACATAAAAGTAACTAAGTAATCACACTTTAAGTCCATGCTTTCATCATATACACTTAAATTAATAATGAAGAAATACTAAATATTGTGCCTGATATTATCCATGACCTCTTGATATTATTGATATTTCATACTATGATGCTGAAAGAACTACATGGCAAAAAAAACGATTCATTATAAAATCAGGAACCACATAATGATATCGAAATTTACATACATTTTATATCATAATAAAAAATTTAAATACTGCAAAGTCTGTATCATAGCTAGGTGACTGGTTTGTAAGATATCTTATATTATCAGGCCTAAAGATCTCTGCAATTTATCCAAGTTTTACAAGAACATTTGATGTTAAGAACATTGGACACTCACTGTTTGTTTATATCTCTGGGGTATTACATTGAACAGTCATGGGACTGTTGCGATGGCATACAAGAAAGTAGGCACATGAATTGAACTACTTCTTACACCTGAATAATTTAGTTTGCAAATACAATTTTATGACTGATTAAACTGCTGGGTTAACAAAACATCTTGTAATTTTAACTTCAGTGAGGCTAACTTTTTAAGAAGTTTGTATTTCTATTCTTACACCTGTTTGGAATTCCAATTAAAAACACCCACCACAAGGGTGACAACAAACCTGTCAAACTATTTTCCTTTTCTCTCTGTCCCTTTATTTGACTGTAAAGAGCTATGTGACTTTTAGCTGCAGGTGAGTTACCTATGGTTTGTGCAAGAATGTGTAGATGGCAGAGAGGGGCCCCTTTAGGATAAAAGTCTTTAATCTATGTAAGTTTCAGCTTATCTGGTCTTAGGTGAAATTTAAATATAATGGTTACACAATTGACTGTGACTGACCTTATAAAATACAACTCCAGGATTGATTTGAGGAATGCAAACACATACAAATTTTGATGGTTGCTGTGAGGCTGATCTACCCTTGTTCAACCTACAACAGCTCTCTTTTTTATAGCTGCCTGCATACAAACTTTTTGTTGATTTTGGACTCAATAAAGATAAATTCTTTATCTTCATTTATCACAGTATATCTATCTACTACAGTTGCAATGCATGTCTTACAACACAAAACACAAAAAAGATTGATCAACTTTGAACAGGTCCTGAGCCTCCTTGGAAGTTATTTATTGAAAGTGAATCACTTCAGATGTCTAGACTAGACAACACACTTTCCAGACTAGATAAATTGACAAGTTATCCATAATCTACTTGTCACTTCAAAGATTTCAACTCATTTCAATACAAAAGTATTTACCTGTGCAGTCAACATGTACCTGTAAATTGTGTACAAAGTTCAAACTGTTGGATCGGGCTTGTTTTGGAGATGAAAACAACGGAGGGTTTAGTTCAGAAAAAATCACTGACAAGGCTTTCCAATTATTTCAAAATATGACGGGACTAATGATCGGGAATGACCACTTCATGGGTACATTTGACGTACTTGTTCAATGCTTCCACTCATAGTCGACAGGAATTCGTGTCTTTGTCCTGTATAAACTCACTCCGCAATTTACGTCAATTGGTTTCCCTTCCATTTTGTTTGTTTGTCTGTGTCTCCGTCATTCATTTGACTACTTGGAACCATTCACTTACGCAAATTGATGGATTACTATTGATCCCATGCCTCACTTGCGTGACACAAAACAACACAAAGAACGACAAAGGCAATACAAAGATAGCTGGGTGTGTGAGAGGTCTGTCTGAATAGCTGTACGGCTTCGACCTTAGATTACTCTTTCTCCACACTTATGGTGATCTCTATAATTGGGGCTGTGATTTTCACACTGTTTATCTTTATGGATGATCTGTGTCCGAGGACTTAGACAAACATAACGAAAGAAAAACTTCTCAACAAGCATATAAATGCATGATAGAGGACTGCAACACTGAGAAGAAAACAAAAACAACCCAACAAATCATACCAATTTGTCCTCGTAAAGTGTCGACTTTGGACAAATCAGAAGTGTGCAAACAAGTATCATCTATAAAAACTTCACATAATTTATGCTTCTAAATATTAAGAATATGCTGCTAAAATAAAAGCAGAAAAATATCATAATATACTTCATGTTTTCAATTTTATATCTATTTAAATACTACCCAAAACAGATCACGCTCTGATCTGTGATCAATCATATGTCACGGTTCTGAGTGCGAAAATTGGATGAAATTTGAATAAAAAGTTCACTTAGTGTTTCCCACATTCATAAGTGCTAAAATCGGATAAAATTTGAATGAAAAGTTCACTTAGTGTTTCCCACATCCACAATAGAATCGATAGTGGGATTTCAAAAGAAATATGAATGACATTTTATATTCTATAGATAAAATGCATCAGTTACAGTATGGTGTATTTTCATGGCATACAACAGCTGTACTAAACAAACATCAGCCCTTGAGTGAGATTTTATGTGTTTGCACTATTATTTTATTCAATTTAGTTGGTAAATGGCTGACTGCAATCTGTATCAGCCACAACATGGCACATGGACACTTTCCATGCACTGATTAATCATTCAGTAAAAATATGTCGGTATAAAATAAATGTTAATTGTAAATGTTTTTTTCTTTTTTAGGAATGTGTGGTAAGGAGGCATGGGACTTTTGTACAAATATTTGTTGTTGTCAATGATGTTGTTGTTATTGTTGTTGTTGTTGTTGATGTTGTTCTTGTTCTTGTACCACAGGTGAACAAATCTAACTTTGGATGACACCTTAAATTCATGACCAAATGTACATGTATAGAGAAACCCATACACAAAATCAAACTTCCACTATCCATAACAATTAAAGTCCTTCCAAACTGTTGTCACACTTCATTTATTATGTACATATAAAAAGGCCAAGGCCACCAACTCAATAATTTATGCTGAAAACCAAAATGTTAATTTATGAATGCTATCCAGAGTATAACATTTCCACCTCCAGCAAAGGATAAACAATGACTAACACACACTGACTATTAAATCTCAGCAACGAAACACCACTACATGAGTTACAAACATGTATTCCCCATCAGTAAACATACACCTACCCCACTGACTAACACAAAATGACTAGCACCATCCAATCCAACCAACTATAAATTCTCAGCATCCAAACACCAAAAACTACTTGTCAATGACTTAAAATGTCTATTCTGACTACAAAATCTCAGCATCTGAACACCAAGTTACAAGATTAAACATGTCTAGTAACTTCTAGTACAAGTAAATGTACACCTATCCCACTGACACAAGGCTGAAAGTTACACCAAATTGAAATTCCATAGTTCGTGACACTTGACCTTCAATATTCTGATCCTTCTTTAGCTTACAAATAAAACTACATGGTGCTGAAATCGCTTGAAGTGACCATGAATTGAGAACTACCTAAAACAATAAAATCACATTTCACTATCTTCCATTTCGACTCTTATTTTAGAACTGGGCTGACAGAAAAACTTGGACTTGAAAAACACAAAGACTTATTTATTCTCTGATTACTTTTCTACTTTTGTGGGAAATTAAGCAAAGGGATAAATCATGTATACAGTATCAATGATTCCTTGGAAATCCTTGGAATCAATTAAGTTATTCTAAAACCAGGAAACGGAGAGAGGATGCTTCAAATATTGTACAAACCATAATCAAGAACATTCTAGAATGTGTTCGATTTGTCTCTGAAATCACACGTCGAGTATTAACACAACTATGTGCATGACTTTGTAAAAAAATTATTCCAAGTTTTAACTATAACAGAGAGTGTGAAACTTTCTTTTTGTAAACTTTTCGATGTATTGAACTTCATTTTGTTTACTGTATTATATTATATTATATTTACTAGAGGTCATAACTTCAGATCATTTAGTCTGTTTTTTCACAGCCGTGAGAAATAAATACTACGTAATGCTGTTGACCAGTGTATCATACATTTACACTCTTAAAAACACCATTTTTAAGCAACACTACTCATAAAAGTTGAGAGAGAGAGAGAGAATAGAGAAAATTCTTTGCTATTCTGTCATGCAGTCATTTGATGCTTATTTAACCATCGATTAATTTTGGTTTTAACTGTTCAAGTGAAGCATACAAAAGCCTTCTGTGAACTGCTCAAGTCATAAATTCTATTCGGTTGGCTAGTCATCCATTGTTGGGGTCCAGTCACTCACGTGTATACGATCCCACACACTCACGCTATGGTTTCCCATTTCACAGGCAGTGGAAACAACCATATTGTTGACAGTCAACGTTATTTCACACCAGTTGAGAACAAGAAAAAAAACAGCTGTGCTGGCTGGAAGAAATATCCCAGTGGGTGAGGTTCTTATTACAGACTACCACCTGGGATTAAAAATCTGAATTTTTCAAGCAAAAGGTAATATTTTGAATTCCTTACAGGCACTTGGTACTGTTTATTGAAAATGATTCCTTCAAAACTATTACTTTGAAGTGGATCTAAACACAAATATTTCTTGGACAAACTTTGAGCAATAGTTGAGGTGTATGGCTTTTGAAAGCTTAAGTTCCAACTATTGTTTATCTGGTATTGAATATCCATGACATTCAAAGACGCTGTCAAACCGTTGTCACGATAAACAGGAGTTTGAAAATGACATTTTCGCAAATAATGCCTCTTAATTTCTCCATCTACAAATACCAAGGTGCCAATGTATACACACTAAATCTTTAAGTCGGTAACCAGGAAGAACGATGTACACAATCTAAAATGACTCAGTACTATAAAACTATAACTGCACATGTACAGTGACTATAGTACTTACATTTCAAAGTTGAGAACGCCAAATCATAGACATGCCGACGGTATTTTTCATGTTCAGCTGCGATCTCTGGAGGAGCAGCATTGGCACACCAGGTGTCTGAATCTGTTAGTCGTTCCGATTTGATTTTTGGCTTCAAACTTGCATACAGTTGACTGGCATATAGATAGACAGCATGGTTAACTTCTCGTCCAGTGTTAGGTGAAATATTTTGAAAACTTTGTGACCGGCGGTCATTCTCCTGAAAGTTTGTCTCCAAGCCTTTCTCCTTCAATACAGCTATAGGCACCGATTCAGTCCGATTGATATCGTTGAGAGTGGCCATCATTGTAGGTCTGCCGTAGGATGAACGGTTCTCTGTGTACAACGACATTCTTTCTGTTTGTGACTCTATGTTTATATAGCTACTTGCTTCACTATTAGAACCTTCTGTAAATACTTCAATGATTACCACTCTAATCTCATTGGTCAATTGTCTTTCTTCAATTGGTTGGACTGGCTCTGGACTTTACTATTCTTATGTAGGGGTGTTCAGCATAACTGGTCTCTTAGTTATAGTCAACAATATATGCTGCTAGTTGTCGATCTAGAATCTGAGGTTGTTGAACTTCTGGGTCTGTAAAAGAGAGAGATATCAAGAATATTTGATAACCCGAATAGGTAGTAAACGTCACGAGTTGACACACACTTTAAACAACCCAGCCATACCGCATAATGTTACGGTACCACTGTGAAGTAGTTTAGGTGATCAGTTGAAATCATTTATACAAAGCACTCTATGGCCTCATTGAACGCATTGACTGTCCTCACCGAATAAACAAACCACCACGTGGGGGCACTCCAAGTTACAAAGCAGGCCAAGACAGCTCAGCCTGATGGAATGACAGAGCTTTGGAATGATTTATGGATGTATTTCTCAAGGAATGTCCCCTTGGTTGTTCCCTATCCCTCCTTCAGACTGATCTTTCACCCTGGGTTCTCACTGACTCCCACAGGGATCTATTGAGATGACTTCATAGTGTTTGGGTTACTAACAAATCATTATGGTCTCAAAACTTTAAATACTATGGGATGTTTTATAGTGTGTATTTCCAAACAAGATGTAACGATCATCCTACCCTTGCTCAGTAATATTTCAAATTAGTCTAATTTCGTAAAAAGGGGAAACTATCCTCAACTTAAAAAAAAATTCAAGTTACTAATAGTAGCAGTCTCCCAAGGTGTATACATGTTCCTCCGACTGTTTTTCAATTAGTCAATCAAGTTTATCACACAAACAACAACAATTGTGGGTTGTTGTTTTTTTAAATTATATTATATCTTATTCAAATAAAGAATGAAAAAACCCAGAGACTTGAAGTCTAACTCTTCCCCCAAACATCTTATGGTATCATATATGCTGTGGGAAGTAGTACAATGAATATATTAGTTTATATTTCCAGATAGCCTGTCTGCAGGCACTAGCTTAGATATGGTATTCACGCTTTCTCAAAACTTATAGTAAATACTTTGGGAATGATGGTAAATATTTCTAGATAGCTTGTTTACAGGCATACTAAAAGTATGATTCACCCATCCTGACAACTTGCGCTAAATATTTTAGGAAATGTGTTGGTATATATTTTCAGAACCTGTCTACAAGCAAGGTATGGCACTTGTCTTAATTAAGCTTCCTACACCAGTGCACTGAGAAAAGATGACTACCAAACCACAGCAAATATGCCTATAGACAGGTTACCTTTCAGATGGCAAGATATTGAAGAATATAAGTAGACAATATGAGATAAAATCACAACACTGACCACATACATAGTAATGATACAATCAAAGGTTTGACAATGATCAGCTGGGAAAAAAAAATTAATCATTAACCAATTAAAACTATTTTTTGTTTGACCTGTTTGGGGAGTAGATAAACAAAATGTACATATTCATATTGAGATGTGTACTAGTCCTATTCATGATGACTTTTAATACTGTCTAGCTAGTACAAGGGTTCCAAACTGCCACATCATGGGTTTTGTAAACCCTTGTTACAGCAATTATCTGGGCAAATAATCAAATCTTTATAATCTTTATTTGTCCAAATAAATTCGGAAATTTGTTGAATGGTCGCCGCAGAGCAGCGCCCTAGTGCCCTAGTGTTGAAGAAGCAGGAGGAAACCGGAGTGCCCGGGGAAAACCTGCGTTGTTCGGCAGGGTCAAACTGAGCATCACCCTTCTTACATGCAGACCTAGTTAAATTTTAAATCAAACCCAGCCAACACCAGGCGGGTTCGAACCCAGACTGCAGAGGTAAGAGGCGTACGAGCTAACCGCTCGGCCACCGACAACCCTTCAATGTACACAGACAACAATGTACACAGACACTTTTATGCCTGAGGATTGGAACTTTTTTTTTGTTATAAAGAAAATGATTAAGAAGTTCAATTGCTTCTTTGGAAATACGTCAATATAAATAAAATTTGAGATCTTTTATTAAGAAACAAACTGAAATCATGTCATTTCTAATGTTTGTGTACAATCAGCTCTTGTTGTTGTTGTGGTGGTGTTTCACAGTATTCTTTATTTTTAATCAAGCTTCAAGCTTCAACTCAAGGGCATCTTTTTGTAATGATTGTAAGTTATTTTTTTATTTAATTATCTAATTGAGTATATACCTTCACACATATAAGTTGAAATTAATTTAATTTAAAAGCCTACACTGTAAATTCAACTAGATACTAAATTTGGATTTAATTCAATGTCCTTCTTGTCATCTGGTCACAGTGAAATATACGATGTAGATATAAATACTTAGCTTAAATCACAATTTGTATTATATACACCACAAATATTTAAATTATTTTCATTATCAATTCATTTCTATCAATTCATTTTTATGAATTCATTTCTTCTACTGTCACAGTGTATTATAAAGAAGATACATTGAAAGCGCTCCAAACAATAATTTCCATGCATTTCTTTCCCTGATTCACTGAAAATAGAATGAAACCATAAATAAAAATTCAAAACAAAAATAAGAGAATTCCAGAAAAACAAAAATAAATTCACAATGTTCCCACTGAAAGTATTTTCCCACTTAAAGTTCAATGAGAGGGGAAAACAAAATCCTTATCGCCTGGATTCTTGGCTAACTGAGCTCTCATGGCTATATATATAAATGTTAGTCAATCACCATGGCACCAACATTTGTCCTGTTAAAGTACAATACAACAAAGTAAGTCCTTTTTAAACCAATGAACCAGAAATAATGAAAAGAAAAATATAGTGCAGTGGTCTTTTTATAACCAAACTAGTTTTCATGTCTACCTGTACAGAATGTTCTGTGGCCCTTGATACCAAACCTTTCATGTCTACCTGTACAGTATGTTCTGTGTCTCTTGATACCAAACCAAACTAGTTTTCATGTCTACCTGTACAGTATGTTCTGTGTCTCTTGATACCAAACCAAACTAGTTTTCATGTCTACCTGTACAGAATGTTGTGTCTCTTGATACCAAACTAGTTTTCATGTCTACCTGTACAGTATGTTCTGTGTCTCTTGATACCAAACTAGTTTTCATGTCTACCTGTACAGTATGTTCTGTGTCTCTTGATACCAAACCAAACAAGTTTTCATGTCTACCTGTACAGTATGTTCTGTGTCTCTTGATACCAAACCAAACTAGTTTTCATGTCTACCTGTACAGAATGTTCTGTGTCTCTTGATACCAAACTAGTTTTCATGTCTACCTGTACAGTATGTTCTGTGTCTCTTGATACCAAACTAGTTTTCATGTCTACCTGTACAGTATGTTCTGTGTCTCTTGATACCAAACCAAAATAGTTTTCATGTCTACCTGTACAGTATGTTCTGTGTCTCTTGATACCAAACCAAAATAGTTTTCATGTCTACCTGTACAGTATGTTCTGTGTCCCTTGATACCAAACCAAACTAGTTTTCATGTCTACCTGTACAGTATGTTCTGTGTCCCTTGATACCAATAATTTCTTTGGGTTGAGTTTCTCTTCACAAATTAATTGGAGACCTCTTTTCAAAAATATTAATCATATTTAAAATTTAGACCTGTCAAACACTTGCAATTGTGTCGTAAACAATACTGGGAAAAATTATCTCCATTGCCTATGATTATATTTACCATGACAATACACAAGTTTGCCTTTCATTTTAATCATGTAAAAACTGCCTTCTTAATTAATATTGCTTTACAATTTGAAATGAATAATTACCTCTATGACCTGGATACTGGTAGGCAATATGGTCTCCAATAAATGACAAATTTTGGGGCCAAGGTTATTTTTTTTTAGAAATTGCTTTTCATTTTGTTCACCACAAAGTAAAGTACATGTATGTATAGGAACAGCAAACTTTAGTATATCACAAGTTGGTATGTGTCAGTGGTATGTCAAAACATGGAGAGCACACTGCCCTACCCCAGAGACTTCTTTCTTAAGATGTTAACGTTTAGCTAAATTCTTGAGACACTAACACTGCTAGTATGTATGGGTTTTGCCAACAGTGACTGCAGACAATTTAAGCTGCAGGCACTACCCTCATGGATGGCATATTATTGTAAGCCGTACGACTATTCCAAAAAGTGAGCTTTGATTGAAAATATTTTATCAAGGAATCAGTTTTTATTTTTTTTAGGCCTTATCAGTCAGTCTGTAATTTTCTGTATCTGGACAAAATGTCTTACCTTTGATTATTTGGATCTTGTCTTTATACCTATTTAGGATTATATGATATTGATATTACTGTCTCATAATGAAACACACATCCAAAGATTGTACCAGCACACAACTCTATGTATATAAATTACTGTATACAAGAAATACAAATGAAACCCATCACTTGTCACTGTGATATGTATCTTGTAGTTTTCCCTGTATAACTGTACTAAAGAGCTTGCATAAACTTTATTTGAAATGAAATTACACATTTGCTAAAACGCACTTTTTGTTTGGAAATTTAGAACTTTATGGTAATTACTCAAACATGAAAACTTTAATCAATTGACACAGGTACTCAAATGTGATAATAACATTATACTGTTTAAAGAAAACTGTTCAATCTATGCTGAAAACAGTATTTAGAATAACTACATTAAACATCTACCAACAACAAATATCAGGGTCCTAACGAAACCAAATAAATGGCTTTGTACAGTGTGTCTGTCCGATTAAAATGTACTAATTAACTTTGCTTTCAGGAGAACTCTCTATTTGAGGCAGTTATTTCAAAGCTGCCTGTTCAAATTATGGAAAGCTCTTTCAGCGATCTTAGAAACAAAAGCAATAAAACACAGTTTTCATTACACAATGTTGACTTGTCCAATTTAACATCAATATTCATTTACAAATTACAGCAAAGTTCCATTTATTATTGGAGTTTCTATGGACAACAATTTCCTCTCACACATTAATAAATATCTCAAATACCACATCACTTAGCAGAATGAATTGACATTACTTGCATATACACACGTACCGCTACATTTGTCAAATTACAATCTATTATCTAGGCCGTTAGACTTTTTTCAAATAAAGCTCTTTTCAGAAATTTTTTGGTACATTTCTGTACTTTTTTCACATATCTGGACTTCACCATAAACTGAGTTAAGATAACGTCATTCGTTGAATCCATTGGTGTTAAAGTTTTGATTTAAAAGATGTAATGTTCCCATAAATTCTAGACTTTAAAGGATAAATAACTACAAAACTTGACTTCTGTTGATGAAATCTGAGACTGATTAGTGTTTTGAGACAGAGTCACCTGAAGACATTCTGAGATGTTTAAAAGAATTAATCTTTAAACTTCATTTAGAGAGATAGAGCTTCATACACAGTAAAGAGTCATTTAACTGTATCACCTTGAAGTACGCTAGATGCAATTCAGTCACGTTCCTGATTATCTTTCAAATACTGAATAGTTTATAACAATTTTACATTCGTTATGTCACTAGTTTTAACATGTTTATTTTCTGAAAATTGATTTTAAGTGATGTCACAAGTTCAGAATGTCTTTGTTATACATAATAACAATAAATATTATATTATGATAATATCAAATAATATTACATATCATGATTATTAGTCGTAATATTAAATTTTATGATCACTTTTTGGGGTTTTTTTGTTTTAAAATTTTCATGTCATGATCTTGGCCCTGTCCCAGTTCTCTTCTATTCTGGGACCACCCTGTAGCAGTAAGTCATGATTAGTATCGGTGGATGACATGGTGCAGATGATGCAAATGTCAACACCATAACCAAAGAATCCATCAGATATAATCTACAGTACCATAGCAATGAATATACAGTTTACAAAACACTGCAAGGCAGTCAGTTCTAACATTAAACATACATGATGTTACACAGTTGTCAAATTAATATACATGTACTATGTAGATAGGATCTATGCAACGATGATGACATCTACTATGGGTACCTTCATCCATGCGAGGATAACAGATCCTACAGTGGAACTCTAATAATTTTTGCAAACATTAGATTTAAGATAATTAATATATACAGTATGGCTTACTTTGAGTTTGATATGAGATACTATTCTCATAATAAAAATCAAACATTAATACAAAAAAAAATTCATTTTAACATTGAAATCAAACATGTCTGAATTAACTTTAAGACAATAAATGGATATCATTTTTATCAAAATCATTAATTTTATTTACAATCACAGTATGAGCAACAAATGTAGGTCACATCCTATATCCCATCCCTACTGTACTTTCACACTATGGTTTCTGTTAACCGAAGACCATAAAATCTGGTCGGGTACGCAGTAAATAAATCAAACCGTTTACACCCTTATGTGATCTTTTACTCTGAGATGACTTATTTATGTGATCTTGTGTTGCCTCTCAAGCTGAAAAGACCAAATTATTCACCTACCGGTACTATTTATAAACTGGTCTGTGTCATCAGATTTCTCAGAAGTAGGGCACTTTTTTCAAAAGTGGCACAAAATACTTACTCATAAATTTTGGGCAAGGAGATAATTTAACTTGAACAGCTAGTGGTTACATTACACTATAAAAAGAAAGTTATATCGATACAAATATTTAAAATGACAGTCTGTAATAGAAAAGTTGAAAGATCTTGATAGGTACCATTACTGGAAAAATAACATTAGTCTGGTCAAAATTTACCTGTTTTAAACCTTATTAACCCTTTCTACCAGGAGGTACTTGTACAGAAAAATCTACAAGATGGGAAAAAACACGATTAATTTCTAATCACGCAAGACCGCAAAAATTTCACTGCATTGTGTTTTTAGTTAACATTAGTCATATTTAAATGACTTGATGCATAGTCTGATGATGATCAATGATATTTCAATACACTCCCACATCCCATCTCCTCCTTCCCTTACTGTAACCAAGTCAAGTTTCATTTTTAGTTGTCGATGGCCGAGTGGTTAGCTTGTACACCTCTACCTCTGCAGCCTGGGTTCAAAATAAAACAGTTATTACAGTGCACAGTAATGTGATTTGCTTATCTACAAATATTAACTATATGATGATATATACAGGGGTAATCTTGAACTATGCTCAAACCTCTCATGGGAGCTTGCAATTCTGTGGCCCTCACCGGATATATTATCCCGTCAACCTCCTTTTTTGAAATGTACATAATTTTTTTTTCTTGTTTGTATCTGGTGAATAAACAATTCAATTCAATTCAATTCAATTCAATACCAGAATAGCACTTAAAGTTTAAAGAGTTCATATGCAGTAAAAACAATGTACAATTCTCTATCAATACTGTGTAAACTCATTCCACTCAAGAATGATAACACTTTTCTCATACTTACAATTATTTTACTCAACTAATAATATCTATCTTTTTTGACTAATAAACTGTATGAATTGATACACTATATTAGTACTCATTTACTTGTTTCTGCTCCAAGGAAAAACTGGTAAATTCAATGAAAGTCCTTCAACAAAACTTAATTACAATATTCAATAATTCATTGGCCATTTACACTTAGGAATTGGATCATATTTATTGGGCATTTACACTTAGGAATTGGATCATATTTATTGGGCATTTACACTTAGGAATTGGATCATATTTATTGGCCATTTACACTTAGGAATTGGATCATATTTATTGGGCATTTACACTTAGGAATTGGATCATATTTCAACAACTGAATACAGAAAAGAACTAAACTTACATTTATATATAAGTTTGAACAAGTATTCAATTAGGGCTGGTTGAATAGAGTCAAAATTAATATTAAATTAATCATTCATAAAATCAAGTAATAGTAGAATCAAGTAAAACAAGTTACTCTTAGGCCCCGAAAAAAAAAATTGTTTCTGGTCAGGGTAGTTTGTCTAAAGTGGTGCGTCGATGCAAATTTAAAAAAAAAAAATTATTCTCAACAAACCTGTCACTCAATCTACTATTTATGGCAGTTACTGTTCTTTTTATTTAGTACTTTGGAGTAAGTGTGTATGTGGGGCAGATATCATTTGGTTGTTCATGATTGGCTCTGCAGTTGTCTTCACTGAAGGAGGGAGGGTTATTTTTGTATTTCTCCCCCCGGATCTAAAGACTGCATGGGTTGGACAAACAAAAAAAAGACTGACCCGAGAATATTTTAAGTGATGCATGCGCTGACAAGAAACAATTTTTTTCTTTTTTTTGGCCTTATGTTATTGTTAAATTATTCTCTTTCAATGAAGCATAACACCTACTTTCTGATTAGCCAAAAACAGTTTGTTTTTTCAAACTAATTTATTCATTCTTTAAACAGCATGCAATGAAACATTTGCACTGTTGCTAAGTGTTAGTTCAACTTCATAAACAAGTCCGATATGCACAAAACGGGAAAATTCGAAATTACCGGTATATTCGGTAGTAAGTATTTATTTGGTAGGTTTTGGGTAGATTTATGCAAGGAACAGCTCAAGGAAGAAATATATATTTTAATATTATAGTGGTACATATTTTCCGAATGATAATTAGACATTGGCTATCATCTTTTCTTTGATAGGTTTCATCAATCATTATCCTGTCAGGTAAATAATTGAAACATACATTTCTGTGCGGTGAGAGTAAGATCATTCCTTGCTTGAGGTACAAGTGTTTATATAACTACAAATTGTACAATATGCGAGTTCACTATCTTCTGCAACCCAATCACCTAATCTTTGTAACCTCTTCAACACAGAATTCAATCATTAAATTAAAATGTGCTAGAAGCTGATCAAAAACTTTCTGTAAAAAAATAACATTCTTTGATAAATGTCATTTTTTCTGTTCCTTCATTTATAAAGCAAAAAATAAATAAATAAATAAAAAGCAATTTGCATACAATTCCAAAAGATATGAAAATGAAATTTGAAGTCTTAAATTCAATACTTAATACTTGTACATCAAGTTAATATTGTAATTTAGTTTCAAAATAGCTAATACCCAATCTGTAGCAAGAGTTATACCGAAGCCCCTTGCTCACCTCCAATCGGAGAAGGTAAAGTTGTAGAAAACATAGCTAAAACAGTAAAGTTTGCTTAATTAACATTGACATTTCGAACTTTAACATCAAAAATTGATGTTAATTTTAGACAGCTTAAGAGCCAGTCCACCTAAACATAATGAAAATGCATACTTTTTGGGGGATTGTATGTGACACATTTATTAATTACTAACGCCATATGGTAACAATCCTTTGCTTAACAGGTGGAATAATTTTTAATTTACCAACACAATGTTGTAGTCCAGTCCATAGCAGTTGTAATGCTTTGTATGTTAACAAACTTCTATTCTATACCTTCCTATTGTAGCAAACCCATGTTTAGTTTCATTTTAATGTGCACAAAGTGTCCAAGTTGCCAACCAGAAGAAAAAGAAATGGAAAAAGAAAACGCATACAATATATAGAGCACCACTCTGCCCTCTAATGATACCGACATTTTGTTGTTGTGAGTCAAAATGGGATTTCTTGTGAATCACCACATAGTAAGAGATAGTAGAACACCAAATTTTGGTGCATCACTAGAAACTGTGTGTGTCAGTGGCGTGTCAAATTGGTTTTAATAGATGGCACACTGTAGAGCACACACATGATCAATGGACTTCTTGCATTCTAGTGATAAAAATCCTGCAGAGAGAACATTCTTGATCCTTGTCACTTGAAGAGCTGGAATTTAATCAAGACTTGGATGTTTAATTGAAACTAGGAAATCTACCCTTTAATACATCACAGCTTATTGAATGGTATGGCTAGAGGGCATGAGTCAGCAAAGTTCTAATATATCAATTCATTAGGAAAATATACAGTATTTTACTGCAGTATAGAATAGTTTGTAGGTACAATCTAATAAATTTAAGTTGAAACTTATGACTGAGAGCTTTCCTCTAGAGCTTTAAGTTCATTCACTGCCACTAAACATAATTCCACTGTGAAATAAAACAGAAAATGTAAGCTTAGAAACAGGAAATTTATTGTCGAGGTAAGACACACAGGACACCCAGGATAGAAAATGAGCTTTATACATGTTCAGTGTCAAACTTTCAGACATTGGCCTGCTTTTAGATTGTTTTAAGGTCACGACATTGATACAATCTTCAAAGTCAATTTCATTTTACCCACGGCACGTATCCAAGTTAAGATTTGTAATCAAATGAAATAGTCTGCCTTTGATAAAATGCTTGATTAAATCTTATTAGTTCTAAAAGAAAACCGAGTCACTACAATGCAAGTACGTTCCACAATAACACGGATACATTATTTTGTACAAATTTAAGCTGTCTGTCACGTAAAAGCTTGGAATTATAATCACAGACAATCCACTTGGCATAGGTTTACTTACTACAAATCCAGAGTGTACATGTCTTGTGGATCAGACATTATTTACCAATATTTGGTCTTCATTCGGTCATGGATTTATGGGGAGATATACCACCATGATTCAACCAAGGAAAATATGAGTAACCTAGGGAGCCTTGTCATTATGAGTCACTATACGAGTAGTGGTAAACACTTAGGTCATACGTATTTTCCAGAGGAATGAAGAAAAATATTAGGAATAATTAAGCATACCTCCTCAAGTATCAATACTATCATTTATGAAAAATCATTTTAAAAAATGCCAATTTGGAACTACTAACTCATATTTCAAGCACCATGAACTACTGACTCATATTTCAAGCACCATGAACTACTGACTCATATTTCAAGCACCATGAACTACTGACTCATATTTCAAGCACCATGAACTACTGACTCATATTTCAAGCACCATGAACTACTGACTCATATTTCAAACACCATGAACTACTCACTCATATTTCAAGCACCATGAACTACTCACTCATATTTCAAGCACCATGAACTACTGACTCATATTTCAAGCACCATGCACAGAACCAATGAAGTAGACACAGGTTGTTATGATGCAGAATGACCGGGGTATATAACCCATATTTTCTGTTCAAAGACAATAACTTGGCTTATGCATGGTATTGCATAGTAATATATTATTCACCTTGATTTCAATTTCACATTATTTCAAATAGACTGACTCAACACAGTGTATGAAAGTATACAAATTGACAGCATGGAATATCCTCGAATAGGTGTTCTTCAAAATTTCATTCATAAATTTGATTACTGCTGCTCTAAACACTTTATCTAATATTTGCCTATATATTCTTTTATTTTTCTGTGAAATATTTACGAGTTTGTGACTGGCTTTAAGAAGTAATCCACTGAGGTATCACATACTATCAGCTCTAAGATATCACATGTGCTGGTGACAGCTGATTTCTTTCATACTTCTGTGTACAATTTGTTCACATCACATGTTGGTTGATGGTGACAGCACTGACTTCTTAATTAAACAACTATGTGTGTACATTTTCTCTCATTCAAAAAAGAAGGTTATGAAATCCCTTCACGTGGAAGTAGCAATAGGAAGTTTTCACCATCTCTTTGAACGAACTCAAATATTTGTTGTTGGCGGCAACGCTGTTGTCTATACCTCAAGCCTATTTGTACGTTGCACGCATAATACATGGCATCTATCCATCAATTTCACAGGACACTGTCACATGATTGAGGTTCACAATCACCTCTTCACATAGTAACACTGTTGAGCCCTGTTTAAGTATCAATACTTAGTCTGTATTATATACTTAGTCGATTTGAACAGCTCTTGATGCTAACTCACAAGATGACGGTGATGTAGTTGAGAATATCAAACTTATGATTCATTCTCTTTATAGTGGCCATATGGATGACAAATGGGGTTTTATTATAAAAGAACTTCACTATGTTTTTCAACTTGAAAAAACAGCATTGTGAAAAAACATCAACCAAGTCTATGTTTTGTACATCAATAAATTGCAAAACACTAGAATGTGTGTACAAGGTTTGATAATGTATACACAATAACATGATTTACACAGTTTTAAACCTTTTGCAATAGTGACAAACATGGACGTGGTTTATGTTGCTTCATGTTGTTTTTTTAAAGTAGAAAAACAGTGGAGTTGTCCAAAATAAGTACCCAGCGATTCTCATCCATATGGACACATCCATATATATTAAAACAACCTAATAGTAGAATGGGAGAAGTCTTATGGAAATCAATCTTAGACTAACAATTATAATATTTTTTTAAGTATGCGTCGTATTATTAATAAAGATATAGTGGATGTTAAAATATTATAAAATATATTCAGGCTTTGGTATTCAAGAAAGAAAAGAAAACCCCCAAAAAGTTATTTTTTTGAGTTGAGACACAATACTTCTTAATCACATTCACAACCATGCATGATGAATTGAATCTCTATCCCAAGCAGTTGATGGAAGGGCTCTTGAGATGCAAGCTTTAGTAGTAAGAGTTGAGTGAGTAAACCACTTTATGGCTATACCAATCTACTGACAATGTTAACTAGGATGATCTAAAATCACACAGCAACTGTGTATGATCATTATAATAGATAAAATGGTTACAGTGTACATGATCATGCATATACATTCTTTTCACTGTTTTAGCCAAGGTCTGGGAACCCCAGTAACAAAAGGATCAAAATCTGGTAAAACTTGCACAGATTTTCATTGAATGTACATTATTTTGTACCACACTTTTTGTAGCATCAAACAACGTAAAATGCCTGGGGAACTCAAGTGTATTTGTCTGCTTAATACCACACAGTACATTAATTTTCATAATTTTGACGGGGAACCCTGGCTGGCAACCTGGCTGCAGAATTCAGATAAGAGTATAAAGACCCTAGTTGTTTACCATTCATATCAGAAACACTGTGTTCTGACATGTATACATAGTTAAGGTACATGAACTCCAGCTTTATGAATACACAAAATAACACACAAACTCTGTGGGGGCGAGGAATATTGATGATTTTATACAAGATAAATTGAGACAGTTGGGGTATCTATGCCTAGGCAACTACTGTTGTAGAGATAAACAATGTGAAATTTGTAAATATACTCTGGATTTCTTTACTCCATTCCATTCTGATGTCCTTCAACGACTATTGGAATGAAAGTCCACTAAAAACACTTTTTTACAAAGACTCTTCCATAATTTTACACGTACTATCAGTTAGATGAGTAAAAAATCCTAGATAAAATATAGATGAAAATATATTTATGAATTGAAAACTATATGATTATGTATTATTCAAGTTCGTAATATTTACAAGAAACTTTTTTTCTGTACATGTTGAATACATTTAGCTGTTATTATGAAATGTATACATGTATATTATTTAGTTATCAATTCTTAAAAAGATGAAATTCAAAACATTGAAAGTAATGTAAAAATACAAAACTAGCTTTGGAATGCCAACTACTTTAACTTTGAAATCTAAGCTTGTGAAGCAAGCGATAAAAATATAAAAGTCCACAATTGAAATTCACTGCTATTAACATAATAGTAAACAGCATTTAGTAAACTCTAAAAGATAAAAATACAAAAATACATAATTTGAAAATCAGTTCATATTAATATTCATTGCTATATTTATTAATACCAATAAAGTGGTAAAATATACAAATCAAACATCTATAATTTCAAAACTGATTGTATTGCACTGATACCTACAAATGTATTAAATTGCCTATCACGACAACATTTCTTTGATGACAAGAAAATAATGGATTTGTATCTCTAAATATACGGTTAATGTTACATGTTACACGGTTTGTTCCTTTTTTGAAAAACTACAATTACATAAGCCAACAAGTTTTCCATCAGGTTGAGTACTTAAAAGGCATGCCAGTATTCACAGACAGCTGAGTAAACCAACCAGGTCTGTGTCTCTCTCTTTTTTAAAGAATGAGAAATGTCGAGTAAATCAACTGTATGTTGTAAAACCAACACTAGTGATAATTAAACGTTTAGTATACATCAAACAGCTACTATTTATACACAACCTACTCTGCGTTCAAAGGCTTGGGACTGTTATTTCTGATATTCCATTTAAGTTGTTTGATCAAAGAATGTTTCGGCTACACTCAATTTATTCTCCATTAGTGGTTTATTGATATCTGTGGTAAAAATGGTATTTCCAATTTGGAGCTTTCTGCCTGCCAAATACGTCTAAATGGCAACATTTCCTGCTCACTAGTTGCAATAATGCATCAATTTACAAGTGAAATATCAAGGGAAAACGTTCTCTATAGAAAGCATTGAATAATGTTAACAGTGTAATTATCCTGTTATTAAATCATAAAATGTTTCTTTTCAGAAGTCATTATTTTATCTTTTACTACTCTTTATCTAGACTAATGATATCTTTGTTAGGAATATTTAAACAGAGGAGTCAATATGGGTTTTAGTTAATCAAGTACTAACATTATAAATTAGATTACACATTTCAAATTAGCTTTTAAATTTCACACACTTTTATTTATTTTGGTACTCTTTTGATTATATGAATATAGGGGGAAAACCTTACTTACGTTTTTTTATGTATAAATTTCTAGAAATTCAACAATACTGTCTTGTTTTAGTAAACAAAACACATTTGAAAAAAGTTTGCCATTGCATATTTTATTAAAAAACCCCAGGAGCTGCAGTATTTTCAATCAATTTCGACTACAAAGAAATACATCTAACTTGTTGTACACAAAACAGTTCAAGCATATGATTGGTTGAATCGCCTAGTATACTAGTCATTGATGGTACTGAGTAAGCTGGCTTGATGTCCATGTGTAAACAGTCCAAGCATATGATTGGTTGAATCGCCAGCCATTGATGGTAATGAGTAAGCTGGCTTGATGGCCATGTGTAAACAGTTCAAGTATACTGATTGGTTGAATTGCCTCAATACAAGTCATTGATGGTACCTTGTAAACTGGCTTGATGTCCATGTGTAAACAATCATCAAAAATATCATTTATCCAGTATCTGTTTGTCTACAAATACTAAGTTTGCGAGAATACTCCTCCCTTTTGAGGTCTCAGTTAATATTACTTGGATTATGCACAAACTAAAACTATTGTTGTGACATGTTGATATAACTTAAGCTATTGAATTCATGGATATTGGCTTTATTGTACTCTCAATAGGGGGAGTGGGCAATTTCCGATGTCTTCCATGATTTTGCAGTGTACATTTTTTGTGACTTCCAATGTTGACACTATCTTGATTACAGGGTGATTAGATTCGCAATACTTATGCACCACTAGTATTACCCACTTGTGTAATCTACCTCATGCAACAACAGAGGTTTTAGCTCATGTCTATCTTAGTAAACCATGACCATGATTGCCAGAGTAGTACGTTTTGAACTAACTAAAAGAGGACTAAATTATGAAAAATATAGGTCAAGTTTTAAAATCAACAAACGTAGGAGACACTTACGTAAATAGTAACAACTGAGAGGGTGGAAATAAACTTGAGAACCCTACCACCATTTTATGAGTCATAATCACTTTATAATACACTTGTACTCAAAGATTGTCAAATTATTAACTTATGATTCTCATTTTGACAGATTGTTAATAATATTACTAGATCTCATGGACTTATTTGGAAGTGCATTTGGAAAGGAAGTGAGATGAATAACTAACATTTTCCGGAACTAATTTCCAGGCTACGGTGGTATGGATATTATTATATACCTTCAAAACAATATTTTACAACTTTGCAATAAGAACTTAATTTAAAGCTGCACTAACTGCAACTGGAACATTTTTTGAAACATTTTTTTTTTTTTTTTTTTTAGATATAATGACTTTATCGTAATATCGCACAACCTGAATAGTATTCAATCCTTGTGGGTAAATGTATTTGTGTAGCAGTAAACATGGTGCAATATTGCCAAAATAGTTAACATCGGAAAGATGATAGATCATATTGTTTAGCCACTAAGGGCACTATTTGGAAACAGATTCTCAACTTGCATGGGATCAGAAGTGTTATAAGTACTTTCTAGTCAGGGGTGAACAAATCCACTGGTCCAGGGTCCCAGACTAGCAATTTTTTTGGGCGGACCACACAAATGTTACCTTGTCTGGTCCGTCGGACCAGTACCTTACTGTTAATAACTGTGTTAAAAAGTCGTCTGAATATACAGATTCATAGGTAAGATTTAATGTTTCACATTAGCGGGACCTGGGGCCACTAATTCTTTCAGCAGGACCACTGGATTTTTTAAGGCACTGGTCCGGGGACCACCAGTTCACAAAATGATTTGTTCACCCCTGCTAGTATTTCATGATTAAAGTTGATGTCATTATCAGTTAGTTCAAAACGTACTACTCTGGCAATCATGGTCTTGGTTTACTAAGATAGACATGAGCTAAAACCTCTGTTGTTGCATAAGGTAGATTACACAAGTGGGTAATACTAGTGGTGCCTAAGTATTACGAATCTAATCACCCTGTAATCAAGATAGTGTCAACATTGGAAGTCACAAAAAATGTACAAAATCATGGAAGACATCGGAAATTGCCACTCCACCTATTGTGAATACAATAAAAACCAATGTCCATGAATTCAATAGCTATATCAACATGTCATGACAATAGTTTTAGTTTATGCATAATGCAAGTAATGTAAACTGAGACCTCAATTGCCAGGTAGTATTTCACTTCCACTGACATAATAATGGAACTCATGTAGTTGTTTACACACATTTTAGACTACTGCTTGTATGACTGACATCAATACCAGTAATTTCAACTCTCATTTTGCTCAAGCTTGGTTGTTCTCACACATGCACAGCAATTCTTTAAATAATGCAGAGATAATAATGAAATAGTGGTTGCAGAGTGGGTATATGTGAAATATGACATATTCAAAGGTTGAATAGATGGTCAGATAATAATGCCAAATTTGGTCAAAATGTGAAAGAATGGAAGCAGAAAATTTATATTTCAGCTAAAAATAAGCCATTCATTATAGTTACATAGGCATGGGAGAGTTTACGGGTACAAAAAGGTAGTGTACATTTAAACTAAAGAATGTGATATTTTATCATTGAACACTTCAATAAACTATTTTCAATTATTTTCTTATACATTGTTTGCTTTTTCTCTGGTTGCTCCTAATTTGACAGCCATGAGACCAAACTGTTTGGAATAAGTCAACGACACTATTATTCCTAAAAGTTTCAATTTCAGACAAAACAATCTGAACTGTAAATTAATTAAAACAAACAGAGAGTTCAAAATAAACCAGCCAGAAATTAACAATAATCCCTGCAATACACAGTTCTGCCTGTGACTACCAAACTTTGTGTTTGTTCTACAGAGAGCTGGTAATAAAGGAAATCAACAGATTACAGGTGAATTTCAGTGTAAAATATGATTACCTTGAGCAACATGTAAATATATAATGTAGGTGAATACAAGTCTCTTATGGTAGTCAATTGATTATTCCCTTACATATCTGCACTGGGCAATGTACCCTACAGTGGACCATGTACACTTCCATGAATGGACTGATGAAGGGAACACATGTACTCTTAGCCTGTTCTTTACTCACCGAACATGGTATAAAATGCCATCCTGAGACACAAGCATTTGGATATCCCCTAAAGATACAGCTTGACCCACCAAACTCATTCCTTATTTATTAATTAAATTTAGACTAAAAAAAACAACATGTGTCTGAAGATGTTACATTGATATGCACACTACTGATAGATAATCTGCATTTAACTGAACCGATCCATTGCAATGAGGTATTAATGGTAAACCATACCAAATCAATACCAGTCATTGTTACACCACCAATAAGGATCTCTACACACAATAGCTACGCAATCCATTCATTGATCTCGTAAGAGGATTACTCACCAGAAAATCCAGTAAATAATTCAACCAAATCCAAGAGACAGACGTCCAACAGTGTAATGTTTTTTGCTACTGATGGTTGTATGTCAACCCTACCAAAGTTCTTTTAACTATAAAATCAAGGTCTAATGAACCAGGAACTAACTCAAAACTCAATTAATTTTCCTGGCTGTCCTTCTATCAATCTTATCTGGTTTCTTCTTCTGATCTTACACATCATGGCTAATACGTATAATGAAAATAAACATAGTCTCTGCTGTGCTGCTGTGTACCTAGAGTCTGATTAACAGCAGACAGATATGAGGTCGGACGGAGACGTGTTCCTGTCAAGGGTATACAAGGTAGATGTAGGTAAAACCTACCTGAGAATACCGAGTTTAATATTATATACCCAGGTATTCTGGTAGGACTGCCTACAAAATTTGAATATAGACACCTGTACTGTGCATATTATCACTCCCTTCTTATTCTTTTCCTACTCTTGTTTTTATGAAAACTTGACAATGTCGCAATGTATTATATTGAACACCTGCTAACTATCTACTGGTATATTTTATCCTATAATTTAAATGAGAACACCTGTTGTTTACAAGATCCGATAAGACATCTACTGTTTACAAGTGTTTTGAGTCATTATAGACATAATATTTGAATACTTCATCTTTATCAATTGTTTGTACATTAAGAAGAAAATAGCTGCAAACTTCATAACGATTAAAAAGTTGAAGATACAGTTTAAGTGTACTGATGTATGAGCCAGTTGGTCTTTTCAATGCATTCAAATCAGATGTACATCATACAGTTAAAGATAGCTTACAACTATAGTATACTGTCAAAGTGATCAACATACCTTTAAATGCCAGTTTCAGTACTCTGTCATACATAAAGTTCTCAGCATCACTTTTATCATGATAACGTTCCACTTTGTTGAAATACAGTTAACTACATGAATTACCACTCAGCTTCTCAACCACAGGCTTTAAACATACATACATATATCTCAATACTGTATTTTGTTTTTCCAGTTCCACTGGCAACACAGTAGAAGACCTTCCACAGTTTGAAATTTTCCCTTTCAATTGATATTTAAATTTACTAATAAAAGAAACTTTTCTCCCCCACTGGGTTAATCTAATTGGTGTTTTGTTATCAATGTCCTATTCAAAAACCTCACAGTCATTTGGGGTAATGAATCAATCATTTCCTTCAGGCAAGGCAGACAGATCCATCATACCGCAGGACAAATTACCTGAGTTGCAGAATTATGGTCATCATTCAAATTCAAAAAAAATCCTGAAGTAATTCAAGTATACAGAAAATTATAACTTAGCCAGTAACTTTTACATTTTATGCCATCATTTTGTCAGTTTTATATTTTTTTTTTTTTTATATTCAATGTGTTATCTTCGACTTTCCCTGTCATCCCTTTCAACTAAATGGTTTGAACCATTATAAATCTAAACAGTATCATGTCAGATCAACAGTTTTTATTTCTAATTTTGTCAATGAAGCTGCAACAAAAGTTGTGATGAAACTTATGCTAATTTTACAGTAATTAATGTTAACTACAGTAGCATGATTAACATTAACAATGAAGTCACAGTAACTACCTGGCTATTTACATAAGTACTGTCAGTAATTATTTGAATAGATGAACACACATTCTATACTATTGCTATTTGCATTGCAGTGCAATATCAAAAACATTTCTGCATATCTGTCATGCATATCAATGAATCATGTAAGACATCGTGTGAATGCATATTTCTAGTTGAATTTTTAATGAAATTTGCTGTTTTACATTTATAATATATGTAATAAATGATACAAAACTCATGATGCATAAATGTTAGTGTGAAGTTATAATACCTGTGGTGTTTTCTGACCTTTTACAAGGAAAGAAAGTGAAATATTATATATGGGGACTGCAGACAACATTGCAAGCACTTGTGCAAATATCTAAGTACTTGCACTTTCACTTGCTTGAATCATGGGGTTCTGTCACCATATGAATATAACAACTGGTACAAAATGCCTTTCTTTTTTTTCTACAGCAAGACTAGATCAACAGTTTATTGGTACATAATTAGTTATTGAAGATAAATATGAATGATGAAGGCATATGTTAATTCGACATACAAGAGCTAATTTGCATGCAAAAGCTAATTTGCTTACAAAACTAATTTGCATACATAAGCTAATTTGCTTACAAAACTAATTTGCATACAAACGCTAATTTGCATACATACACATGTATCTTGAAATATCTCCCATGTAGTCATGGGGAGTTGTTGACAACCTGTTGAATTGATCTTTTCCCACTACTATGTTAAATTACTGATAGTCAAAGTTTATGTAATGATTTAATGGTGAAATTTACTTAGAATTATAAAGCTGGGTTGACTGGCAGCCCAATGGTGATTCCAATCTTTTCCAAGGACTTCCATCATCCCAGCCAAAGGGAATAGCTTTAGGCCTCTAAAGAAAAAAGTTTTATTGTGCCAATACTACCATATAGGTGCAACTCAAACCGAATTCATTTTCCCAAAGTATTTTCTCACTGTGTGAATTCAATACATCATCAATCTGCAAAACCTTCCCAAAGAATGAGACTGTTCACAGATATAAATCCTTTTGCACAATTCAAGTACCAGTAATCACTATTCGTTTCCCATTGCATAACTACAGTACTGTACACGGTATTGTGATGGAATTAAAACTTGCACAGAAAGTGAGAGAAAGAGACAGAGAAAACCATTCTCCATGCTATAACTTACAATTAACAATGTACATTGTTCAAGGCAAATGACAAGTTTGACACCCTATTGTAACTTGAAGAACCTATCTGTCTAGTCAACATACTGCAATTCATTGTTGGCCTGCAGATGAGAAGCTGCAAAACTTTCAATAAAAAAAGTTTACTCCATTGAAGACAAGGCTGGAGGGGTACCACAGTCAGTGATGTATTTGAGCAATGCCTTCCAAGTAACAATTCTAGGAAAGTGGATGCTAAATTCACTTTTCAGTTTTGCATTTGATAATTTGTAAATGGAAGATACTTTATCTTACTAATAATACAGTTTGAAAAATGCCATGGTTCAATATGTCTACTTACTTCTATCAAGTTTGTATGAGTATAAGTTATAACCATTAATATTTTCATTTCAGTGCATGCCAAACAGTGACTGAACACACACAAATCCTCTGAAAGTACTTATTTTCAAGGACACACACGTGTGTCTGTGTCTGTGTGCATCTGCAGGTGTATTGTACATGTGCATGTATAATGTGCGTGCGTGCGTGTGTTTGTGTGTGTGTGTGTGTGTGTGTGTGTGTGTGTGTGTATGTGTGTGTCCACAGATACAAAACTTGAGTACACTAGAGTTGCCATCATCGTTTTCAGCCTGTCTTAGGCAGGGTAAAAGCAATGATGGCAAAGTACTAAATAGCCTCTCCAATGCCCTTCTCCCCAACCTCAGATACATGGTACACAGCATTGGAATGAAGGCAGGTCTGCATTTTAGCAAACATTTACAAGAGTAATGCCATAATCTACAGATTTCCAATTCACACTTTCTATCACATACTGGAGGGCCAACTAATTATAAATTTAATACCTTGGGGAAATTGAACAGGCTTTATTTACTTCCAACCAACAAACATAGACAGGAACTAAATAGAACAAAATTTGTGAATTCAAACATTACAGGTGTGTGTTTACCAAATGTGGACTGTCAAAAAAATAACAGGATGTCAAGAGAAATCTAGAGAAGTCAATGGCATGCAAAATTAGATGAATGGTGGGTAAGTCAACAACATGTGTAGGACACCCTTCAGGTCTTTATTCTATTATTTGTTAATTAGTTTTGCATTACATGCAACTATTGACACATTAATTTGTTTAGTTGTTGACTTTTAACACCAATGGGTGGAGGCTATGTACCTATGTTGGAGTACAGACTGACAAATATTTAAACTGTGGTTAAGATAGAGACACAATGCTACACTTACAAGTATCCAAACTGTACAAACAAATGGCTCTATTGGTTTTCCAAAACACAGACAGTGGTAAATAGATACAAGGGGAAATGTTGATTGAATTTGCTCAGGTGATAAAATGGCATGAATAAAATTGTTTTAATATCACTATGAATATATATTTTGAAAATTACACATCTCGATCTCAGAACTTTTCAAATTACATGTTGCATGTAACAATCCTCTTGAAATCTTATTCTCAGTGCTGGGATGGGAAGTTTAGCTCAATAGATCTCTCCCTTTGACAATATTTTCAGTGTCAGTATGTTGAAGAAGCAATAACTAGTATATAACTGGAATTTTCTCAAAATTTAATACTACCTATGACATTCTTACGGGTGTCACTCTTTGCAAAATGACAAAAGCAAAAAATAAAGTACATAAAAATAACCAAAATTGATATAAAATCGCTGGTGTACGTGTATGTTTAATTTATCCGAGTTTGGTAACTGATCATACATGAACAACACCAGTTGTGTTTCAGGAGACTGGTCTAAATCTGCTGTTGTCAAGTCCCGTCGTACTTGCACATACACCAGGTGTTGGGATGGAATGAGGAAATTCGCTTATTTCGTTTATGAGACAACCTAAAACATTTCACTATACTATACACTCTGACATGACAGACATAATATGATAAAATCTGTTCTGTTCGCCGCATGGCCACAGTACACGTACTACATGTACAGGCGTACATTTGAACTTATGCCACACCCACACCCCCACCTCTCCTCTACCCAAGCCCGTCTAGACTTACCAGTATCCATGTCCGTTCTTACGATAAACATAAGGTGTTCAACACTCTGAATCGAAATTTTCTTGTGAAGTGGAGCAAAAGTTAACTTTATGCGAAATAACGTGTTAACGTTCACGTGTACGTGTTGTTACTAATGTTAGTGCTACTCACTTGTTTGGACGTTTGACTTCAAATTCTCGCTGAATTATTTCATTGAACACCGGTTCTTTCTTCTTCCTGTCTATCATTTGATGCGCTTGAGTATATCCTAACTGGTTACATATAGCAAAAGAGCAAAACAAACCTTAACAAGTGAAGATATACTTATTTTTTTCTTCCTATTTTTTCCACGGACGTTCGAAAGTTCGCTCGCAAGTTCGATAGCCGCAGCGCGATCACCTGATTGTGATGTCGCAATATGGTAAGTACTTGAAGAACAATGTCGTAAAATATTCTACGTCAATTTTCATTGTAACTTACCGAAAAATTACCAGATTTTTGGCAGAATGAATAGCTAAGAATCTGATTTCTCTCTTTGTATGGTATGGTATTTTTCTATCGTTCTTCTAGAAGTATTGAAAAAGTTACACAGTGCAAAAGAAACTCGCGCCCTCAGCGGTTGTCTACCGCATGGTATACCACATTTACACGAAAACATAACGCCACGAAAGTAAGATATAGTTGTTGGAGTTCAAGATTAGTAGTCCCACTAGACACAGGGAATTTTTCTGTAGTATTTAAAGATCCCACCACATTTATAGTTTTTAAAGTCATTTGTTTCCCACTATTACCACCACCACCACCACCACAGTGAGTCAAAAAGGTATTAGAACACCCTAAATTACAATTACATAATATAGTTTTTCATTTCAGTATCAATGCCTATCTTTGGATCTATTTGGCATAATATATCTTGCCATGCTGTTCTGTTGCCCTCATCTAGTTCTCTTCTACTCACGCACACCACAACTAACAATTCAGTGCAATGGTAGGATCTGAAACTGGTGGCAGCGGGTGGGATTATGCCAAAATCACAAAATAAAAAGTTAGTTAAAACCTGAGTAAAAGTGAAATTTGACATTCCCCTAATTTCCTTTTTGTAAAATATGGCCCTCCACCGACGACTGAATTTGAAAAAAACATGACCCCTCCCATTCCCCGGCCATCCCCTTGTAATTAGTGAAGGCTCCCTAAACATCTACAACTTGCACATGTTTTTTCCTATTTTTTTTCTTCATTTTATTGTAAAGAGAGACAACGATTTTGGTATGGACTTCATAAAGAAAAAATCACCTACTCATCGATTTGAGTAAGATAGATTCCTATTTATAAACAGTCATGGAGTAAATATGCTACCTATATCAAGGCCTACATTAAAATAAACCTGCAAATATTATATGGAGTCCGTCATGGATCCTTGGTTTCATGGTATATATCCTCTATTCAAGGCAAATTTCCTATAAATGTATTTGTGCAGAGCGCGATGGCATCCATATGTCTGTATTAAATATAGACTGTAGAGCTCAGGAGTGTTACCCGGGGAGTGTTGTCAGGATGAATTCTTCATTTGTTTTCAAAACTTTATAGTTATCAGTATATTTTGTGTAATTTCATTTTACATTAAATAATATCGTCCTTTATCTTAGTCGTTTTGGAGGCAATTTTACTTCAAGGGTCTTCAGATTTTCAACAACTATCTAGGCATGATGTCATTACTTTAAATTTAGACAAAAATGCGTAATAATAGTATTAGTAGGGAACTGTAAGAAAAGGGGGACTGTGCTCTACAATGTTCTACATCGCTAACAATGACTGTAAATGTAATCATACATCACAAACTGATACACTGAGTAAACAGTAAATGTCTATTATCTCTTAAAACTCAGAAAAGTGTCATTTACTTAGCGAACATTTCCAGATATGGCAGTATAAATTTTTTTTTTGACTTTGGTTTATTCAGTGATTCAGGTGACTGGGTATCCGAATCGAATATAATAAATTCATGCAGTAGACAAGATCACGGAAGATTTGTCGTAGAGGGCGCCCAGAGAGACGCCTTCCAATAATTATTTTGATACTGAGTTACCCATACCTTTATTTGTTTTCTCTTGCTAGGGAGACAGTGTTAAAGGTTACTACGCATGCGTATTTTTTCGTCCTCTGTAAAGTCAACGAAGCCGGTCAAAATGTACTTCCTGTTTTACCATATTTTGTGTTATTTTGTCGCGTTTATTGACTTTTCTTTCGTTAATAAACGTGAACTAATGACTCTATGATTCTTTACTTACAGGTCTAAGGTGACGTTCAAGATTACGCTTACCTCGGATCCGAAACTCCCATTCAAAGTGTAAGTGATACAATTGTGAATACGTTTGCCCTGCTTGTATGAATACACTATGTCATTATGTTGATTTCGCAATCAGCATTTTTCAGTTGTTCCCTGTCAAACCTTTTCACTGATTTTCAGCTATTAATCAGAGTTAGATACCATAGCAGTATCACCACATTATCACGATGTCTTGATATTGTCAATGAACGGTACCCCAGAGTCATTGTGGCTGTGGAACTGAAACCATCTCCACAATCATCCCCATACTGTATGAGTGTATCTTGTTTACTCGTCTGGATAACCAGACTGTGTTTTCTAACCCTAACCACAGTCTGTGAGTGAAGGTATAAATCGTAACGATACTGTATAGGAACTAGACTATATATATAAATCATAACGATAATGTATAGGAACTAGACTACTTGTTTACCAGCTCACAGCTCAAAGTTGTATATATATATATATATATATATATATATATATATATATATATATATATATATATATATATATATATATATATTTAGGCCGAGTCTCCTTACAGGCGCCAGTCACCAGCACGTCGTGCTGTACCCGGCGGCTGTCACTAGCATGCTGTGACTTTTGACCCAGGCTTTTGACGTCCCTTATGACGTGTTTCGGCATCAAATACACGTTCTTATTACCTTTGATATTGATTGCGCAAACATTATATCAGTTCTCAAAACATATGTGTGATAGCTCATGTTTTTTCCACCAACCTGGCATACACACGTACACCATCACGTTAAAGTTATGGCCGCATGTATGATGTATGATGTAGTATGTAGAACACGATCCATCAGTGTGCAACGGGTAAAGGTAATTAATCTAATAAAAACCTAAAGTTTGTTGTATCAATAACATTCATTATTGTGAAACTGGCCAGAATATTGAAATAAGATGGTACACTATACTGTCAGCATGAGCAAAATAGCTTTAGGAAGAAAAACATGGGGAAAAGTGAACGCGTATTTCCAATGGGTCAGTGGTACTTCTACTACTACAAGTGCATATGTCGACGTGTTGTTCTCACATAGACGTGTTGTTCTCAACTTGTCATGGTACATGTGTACTCATACCACTAAAAGATTGTATACGAATGTAAAAGAATGTACGATGAAGTAAACTGAATCTTTACAACAACAATAGCAATGTTACAAAGCGATACAGAACAACTAGTCTGGTTAAGGTTGAAACATATATCGGTGAACGTTATGTAACCACAGCCCTGTCATGTCAGTTTCACGCTTGCTCATGATTTAGTCATTTTTGGAAAGTTCTGTGTATCCAGGGTACGAAGGCAATCATTTTCAAAGGTAACCAGAGCGTGTTTTTCAATACACATTAAATTGATTCCGTAAAAATCCAGAACCTGTCATGAGCACCTTATGCTGCTGACAGGCACCGGTCACGAGACACTCCGATAATATACATGTATTTATTATTATCAACCTGAACTCTACAAGTAATTACTATCTTGAACTCTGCAAAAAAAATTGGACTTTGTCGTGTGATGAACACTCAGACCATGAACTGATTCACACACTCTTTGTTACTAAATGTATGTTTTGGTGATTGATTTTTTTGTGTGGACAATTTGACATTGATTATCTCATAGGTAGTCTAGTTCCTATACAGTATTGTTACGATTTATACCTTCACTGACTGTGGTTAGTGTTAGAAACCACAGTCTGGTGATCCAGACTAGCTCATAGGCTATTAGCCTTTTTTAGCTGTAATATGATACACAGAACTGCCCTATATAAAGAGGATTATGGCTAATCTATGCAAATGCGGGACATTCAAACTGCTGTACAGAGCACTAGCTTCTGGGTCTTGTTTTTCAGCATTTTTTCTGTGCTCCGAGAAACACACAGGTAATGGCTGTTGTGTACCTTGCATGGGGGGTTGGGGTTGGGGTTTCAAGTGACAGAATCGAGTCACAGTCCCACACTCGCCATGCAAGCAGGCCTAACACGAAGGCAAAGAGGATTCAGAAATATTTCCAAGAACTCGCCTCTTATTTTATGCTTTATTGTTGAACTATTCCATTTATTTCAACTACAGATTGAGTGTTCCTGAAAGTACTCCATTTACAGCTGTGTTGAAATTTGCAGCAGAAGAGGTAGGTACTGGAATTTTATTGTATCATAGCGAAAAAAAAAATTATTGATAATTGAAATGATAATAATTGCATTTGTAAATTGAATTTTATTTTTAAGTGTTTATATGAAAACTTTGGACAAAGACTTGTTAGGATATGAATATGTATATTATACATGTAGTGTGTATATTTTAGACTATAATACAAAGACTGTTGTTTAGTTATTATCGCAGGCACAGACCTGACCTATAATGGCATAACAGTCCTTTAACTTCCATAACTCCCTGGTGACAAGCATACAATCTCATCAACCTGTGTGATCCTCATTTATACAGCATGGTTGACTAGGGTATGATGAAATTGGCTTGAAATCAGTAAATTGTCGGTTTTAGGCTTGCCTTGCCACTGCTATTTGTTTCTGAATGGGTGAAGTCCCTAGACAAGATTTAAAACATTATTGTACCCCAGTCAACCTAGCTGTATAAGTGGGTACCTGGTAGGATATAGGTTGCAATGTCAATGCTTTAATCCTAAAGCAAGCTGCAATGGAATGTATGCTCAACAGGAAATAAAATATAAAGGACAGCTGGTGCATTATAGGACCATGCCAGGGTAAGAATTGTAAAGTGCTTTGAACACTGTGGAAAATTGCTAAATAAATGTTATAATAACTGTAGGGAGAGATTCTCAATAGATTTCTTTGATTTGACTTGTATTTTAATGTATTTATTCTTCTATAATGTTTGTAGTTTAGAGAAACAGCTGCAACAAGTGCCATAATTACTAATGGTAAGTACAAATGCTGCAAGATACTTATAAAGTTACAATGAAAATACAACATCCTCACACATTTATTTCAAAAAGTTATGTAATTCAGCTAGATAAAGTCATTAATTTAGCACAGTTTCAATGCACTCCTGCTGGAGTCCAAGCTGGCATGACAGAGTTTTCAAAGTAATGCAGTGTTATTCCTCTAACATACATGGCTCATAGAACAATAATGTGATTGACATCTTGAGCCAAAAATTAATTGTCTCAAGTTGGGTGACTGTTAAGATGCTATTTTGATTTCATCTTGAATGCTTTGTGTGTAGTTTTCATGTCAATAAAATGAGTTCATAAATTTCAAGAGGGCTCCACACATTACTTCCTTGATCAGAACACTGCCTGATTAATGTAGCCATTCCAGAAATGCATGCTACCTTTCTTTAGTTTTGCAGACATTAGGCTGCTGGCCACTCTGTCAGATATTTACATGAAACTTGGTTTATTTTCACAGATGGCATTGGAATCAACCCATCACAGAGTGCAGGGAATGTATTTTTAAAGCATGGATCCGAACTTCGACTCATACCCAGGGATAGAGTCGGTACACACCAATAGGATAGATATTAAAGAATAGATTTAGACACATCATTTCAAAGTGCAACAATGGATCTTTCACCAACCTCCCAGATTGATAATTCTTTGGGTCCAGAGTCACGGAGTGTGAAGAACAAGATGGACAACTTTGAGACTTGATAAAATTACGTAGACTGGTTATGTAGACTATGGATATTTTTAAAATGTAGACACTTCTGTAGTGATAGAGATGTAGTTGCTATGATGCTTCAGAATGTCCTGCAAGATTTAGCATTGTATGAATTGGATTTGCTAGTACTTACTGTGCTACACTTCTTGATATGTATGCTGACAATGCTAAACTAACATTCATTTCACAGAAGGAGGAAAATAGAATAATCTATAGTGATGCTTTATTTATGGCTTGATCAATTTTACAACTCACGAGACCATACTAACAAACAAGCCATATATATTTGAAAGTCTGGTTGTTGTTTTTCACCATAATCCAAATTTTGTAGATTGTAAAAGATAGTTATGGATGGTGCTTCTTTAACAGTTGATGTGATACTGTGCATAAATAATATCAGCATGAATCATACAATTTTATCCCATACTATACTGTGTATAGTACAGTTTGTATCAGAACACCACCCATGACTGTTGTACAATCGATGATCAAAGAGGGTTTTCGGATAAATCAAAGTTGGTGAAAAAGAAGGCCTTGAATTACATCTTTTTGTCATAATATTCAAGTATTTCTTTGTTAGCTCCATATTTATGTTTTCGATTACAGGGTGTCCAACACATATTTTTATCTGGACAGGCTTATCTACAAACCACTATTAAAAGTGTTAGTCAGTACACAGTCAGTGATAGAGGGACTGTGGTCACAATCTCTTAAAAAGGGTTATTCAGTTTAAAAAACATAAATGCAATTAAAACTTTTCCATGCTTTTAATGCACAAAAATGAGTTGATATGAAGTATGATGGAAAGATACAGGTGATGCTATGCAAACATTGTATGCTTTGTTGATGACAACAGTCAGACTCCTAAGGCCTAAAAAAAATTGTGTGGTTCTGATTACGCTCAATCTTAGAATAGGTGGCACTGGGGTAGGTAGCTTTAAAAAAAAAAAATTCCCATGTGTGAGTGTCTAGTTCAGGTTGTAATGTTTTCCATATGGTCTCTGTGTTATTGGTTTCTTCCCATCAGATGTACAGCCATTACATATTGGAAGAACAGTTTTATATTGTCTTTTTAAGTTGATGGCAGTTTCTGCATCCACTATTTCTCATGAGACTTTGCAATTTTCATGATTTTATTATGTTTTTCTCAAATACATTAAAACAAATTTAGGGTAGGCAGTGAAAACTAAGTGGGGTAAGGTAACAGGAACCAAACAATTATTTTTTAGGTGTAACCAAAGACATGAAAAGAACTGATACACAGTGAATTGGAAATGATATTTTGGTTATGTAATATTTGCAACTAAATCATAGACTGCGGTATCAGGTTAGGTAATGGAAAGATCCATTGTTGTACCAAAGTTATAACTTTCATATTATTTATGTCTCCTACACTACAGTGTGAGGAGATCTTTTAAATAAATCAAAGCAGATAAATCAACACAGAATAGGGTAGTTTTTGTCATACCAGTGTGAAGTGTTGTTAAAAGCAATTTATACCATTGATGATGATCTGAGAGATAATCACCTCGTCTCTAGATAATTTGAAGCTTTCCATCATGTGAAAGATTCAAAGGTTTATGTGGGCAAAATGCCTGTTGTTTCTTTGTTTGTTGTACATGTGTGTGTGTTGTTTGTTTGTGTATGCACATGTGTGTGCATGCATGCATGTATGTGTGTGTGTGTTTGTGTGTGTGTGTGTGTGTGTGTGTGTGTGTGTACATATGCACATACATGTAAGTGTGTGTACTTGTGTTTTTATATATAATATACTAGTATATACTTTACATTTACCAACACATACATACATACATACATATACATCATTCCATACATACATTCATACATGCATACATACATACATACATACATACATGTACATACATACATATACATATACATCATTCCATACATACATACATACATACATACATACATACATACATACATACATACATACATACATACATACATACATACATACATACAATCCGATTAAAATCTGATATAATGAATACAGCTAGATTGCTCCATCTATTTCTATTTCTTTCGTATATTGTTGTTACGTTTTCGATTTGTTGTTCAGTGAGTGATTGCCTCCTTCCCACTGACGGAATAACAAAGTCGAAAACAAAGGACAGTGTGCGAAGGAAATAGACTGAGGTAAATAATGTAATGTATCCGAACTCCTAGTACATCAGACTTTAATAATAGTAATCAGATTAATTTGTATACCTCCCCACGTGCTGGAAAATTCAATAAAATCACTATCTACCCTTTTTTGTACATAATTTAAACACTATACATTAACTCGTGATCTAAATAATCGACAACTATCAAACAATAAAGCTAAAACCTGGAGTACATGCCACTATATCTAAACCATCAAATTCGGCTGAAACTGAAAGAGTTCAATCTTTTTAGAGGGTAAACGTTATGTTTTGGCAAATTTAGTGTACAAGCCTTTGGTCTGATCACGTGTTGTCCCAACTTTCTTTTTGAACTTTATAAACTTTAATGATATCAGTTTCATTATACTTGACATACGCTGCATGTAATAAAACACATACTATAGAATAGAAGTAGTAGAAAGAAAGTGGAGGTTGGCCCCCGAGGATATACAGTAAATTAAAAGCCGACTTGTAAAAAAGATGTTGACATGAACCCTAAAGGTATACGTATTTATCAGAACAATTTATTGATTCGGAAAGTAAAAAGTGGCTGGTTACAGGCTTGGCAAATAACAAGGTCGGTTGTAAAAAGCTTTTATACGAGTAACCATGCAATAATGGAGTTCAACAAAGCGGCTCCCGTAGTATCGCAGTAACACTTTTGTACGTACGTACGTACGTACATACATACATACATACATACATACATACATACATACATACATACATACATACTTACATACATACATACATACATACATACATACATACATACATACATACATACATACATACATACATACATACATACATACATACATGTATATATCACTGACACAGTGACATCTAGATAGTTGCAAGAATAAAAATATGAGATGATATCAGTGTTGTAATGACCATATTCTATACTCCAATTTGCACAGATTTAAATCAATTTTGAAGCCAAGTGAATATCCTTGAAAAATAATGCTATCGGGAAGGTACATAAATGCGTCAAACGAAGTGTAATTTTTTAACAGAAACGTGTCTTGAACTTCCGGCTTCCATACTGAAGTTCGCTATATACTAGTCTTAGAGTGAACGTACTCTGTCTTTAAATCGAGTTTAGAAATAACAAAAACATTGTCTTTACTGAGAAATAGTACATGTAATTGTTCTGAAACACATGACTGTATGTCCCAAGTTAAAAGTAATATAAATAGTGTGTTGTTAGAGATATTGGTACCTTCAAAATTGATTTAAATCTGTGTAAATTAGAGTTTAGAATATGGCAAATACAACACTGATATCATCTCCTATTTTTATTCTTGCAACTATCTAGATGTCACCGTGTCAGTGACTGTATTCCTTTACTCACACGTACATGTATGCTTACACGTGATACAGAAACGTCATATTATTTTATTCAGCTTAATTTAACACTATAAGGCATAAAATGATATATTAGTATTTATTATTTTCATCAGTATATGGAAGAACATCGTACAGTGTAACTCCCCCACCCATATTGTCATACATGTATAGAAGTATACAATCATAACATTATCACTAATATAATGACAAAACAAGAACGCAGTACTTCAGTAAAAGAATACTACTGTAATAGAGGGAATATAGACAATAGACGAGAATATGCAAAGTTGTGTTCATACAGTACCTATAAACATTCACTGGAACCAGAAAACTACATAACATTTATCAATAATAGACAACACATCAAAACAATGGCACAATAATTCAGGATAAGCTGCCGTAGTCTTGCAATTGAGAAGTGACGTCACACACAACCCAAAACTCTAATTGAGAATAGACTATGTAAAAATTGTAACACAATACATAAAGATGAAAAACATCATTTGACACATTGCAAACTGTATACAAAGCAAAGAGATAATGATTATTTAGTGTCATTTATGATATCAATTCAGATTTTAATAGGATAGAAAAGAAAGAGCAGTTTATATTTATAATGTAATCAAAACAAAAAGAGATTATGATTGTTCTCTGTATGTATCTAAACTCAAGTAAAAAATGTTAATCAACAAAATTGTAGTGTTATTTAATATCATTATTACACTTATGTACCCAAATAGAATTATCAATTTTCTATACGGTTGTAATAAAGTAATATCTAATTTAATATACATGTGTGCAGCTTGATTGCCGACATCTTTTTACCTTCAGAGTTCGCTGAAACTGGAAATGGAGATCTCTGATTGCAAACTTTGAACAGTAGCGATTTTACCTCCCGAAAATAAATGTCCAACTGCATAGTACATTTTTATATATTAACAATGTGATTTCTGAAAAAGCGCCCATAAAAGTCTGGAAACTCTCCATTTGCTTATATAGAGAACATAACTGGCAACTTTTTTGACACTTTAAAACCAAGTAGGGAAACTGATTTTCCAGTACCATGTACGTATACTAGTTTTTTTTTATATCTCAAACCTCAATACTATGTCTATAGTGATGTGCCTTTCTCAGTCTGAATTTGCTGGTTCAAAGATTCACAAAATGATGCGGCTCCTTCTGTTCGAATACCTGTGAGTGTCAAATGCATGACATATGCCCTTGGATGCTGACAAAAGGAAAAGGGGCATAATTTGCCAAAAATCTGAGATCAGTAGCACCGAAGAAAGCCTCTCGGGCTAAACTACTCAGAAAATATTAACCACGGGAACGAATAATACGTTTTCTTTCGAATTCTTTCTTACATTCATTTCGCTGTTCTCACGTTGGATGTCATTTCTTGAGTCTTACTAAGAGACTACTACAGTACTAAGAATGAAGTAAATATCAACTGTAAATTACGGTTTAATGTATTTGAATAGAATGAAAAGAAATTTGATGGCTTAAAATTAGGAGAGTGATTTCTACAGCCCATTTCTAGTTACCGTTCATCGGCTCTGTTTGATACAACCGTACAGAAACCAATACGAAACTGCATAGTCTACAGTAAGATAGTAAGATTGCTATTTCTTGATGCATTTTATCTATTATGAAATAAACCAGTGAAATAACCATTTGAAAAGTACTGCAAATATACGTAGACATGTCTGGATTTAAGTGTGGATTTGATGTCTGCATAGTGGCATTTTTCGTTCATTTCATTAGAAAAATGTCGAAAGAAAGTGTATTCTTTCAATTTGGTTATCTTAAAGTGTAGCATGTGCAGTTTCTGATTGGTTGTTGCATGGTCGTTTTTCAAACAGAGCCTATCATATATGAACGGTAACATGAAACGGGCTATATCATGGTAAGTGTTAACACACAACGTAGACGTTCTATGTTTTTAACCACTCAAAAATACATAGAAACATTTCCAACCTGAAATTGTCAGAGTATACAAATTTGGCTATTTTCGCATAAATTAGGTTACCCGATTTTTGTAACCCCTGTGGATATTTCAGTGCATCTACCTGGCCAACCAAATTAACATAATTTGAAGATAAGGTATAAATTCAAACAGCGCAGAAGCCTGCTTTAAGTTCTGCCTTGCTGACTTCGGTGATCAACATGGTCAATGAAACTTACCAGGTTCCCATGTCCTTCCCGGCTACGTGGACCACAACACTAACTGGTATAGTAGAAATACTGGTCATCGTTACTGCGATAGTCGGCAATCTCTTATTCATTCTTGCCGTTACGCTAAAGAAGAAATTACGTACAACAGCAAACATTTTCCTGCTGAATCTAAGTTTCACCGATATCCTGTCTCCGATACTGATTTCATCCATTACAAGTGATGCTTTATTTCGTCGGAGATGGAACCTAGGGTTTGACATCTGCCGTCTTCACAATGCGTTACAGCCTATTCTGTTAGAGATCTCGGTTTGGTTGTCTGCCTCTATCGCTCTCAATAGATACATATATATCGTGCATCACGAACATTACCATCGACTGGCTAACAGAGTCACCACGACTATGGTAATTTTATTCAGTTGGTTTTTCCCAACTATCGTCAACGCTTATATGTTCATTTTACCAAATAGTTCACGCTTTGTTCCCAATATGTATGTGTGTTTTTCTAACACCGACAAACGTGTCTTCATATTACTCCTTTACGTACCGTGTATAATAACTCTACTCTGCTATGGTTCGATTCATCTATACATTAGACGTAGCAGAAGACGCATACAGGCTCACATGGCTAACAACCAAATGCACGACAGTCATCAGAACGGACCAAATCCACAAGAAGTCCGGCTGATAAAAGTTTTGCTTATTCTTTTTGCGTTGATTATCCTAAGCTATTTGCCCTTGCCTTTGATATTGATTGTTAACCAGATATTGGGAATGTCGCCACCAATACAAGTTATGATTGTCCTGTACCCTTTACAACATCTAGCCGGAGTGATCAATCCCATCCTGTACGGTATGAGTCATAAACACATTCGAGCCACTTACAAAGAACTGATATGTAAGCTGATCTTTGGTAGATGCTGTGGTCCGATGCAGGCACACGACATATCTCCTACGACTTAAATATATGTTCTAAGACGACACCGATCCCACTTCGTTCTTATGTACATGTACACCCAACTTCCAGTTAACAGAAGCTTACACTTTTACTACAAACAGACTTGCGAAACTTCAAAATCAACAAGAACGGAACATTTCACAACCTCAACAGTTATCAACTGTTTTGTTTACAGTAAAACCATTGGAGGAACACTCTGGTAAAACATAATTATCTTTTGGAAATCGAAATTGTCAAGTAACGAATCGAAGTTTATACATTAAATTGATAGCTATGGATACACATATCAATGTAAATTGCATGTTATTATTTCACATATTTTTTTTCATGGAGTATATCACATTGTAAATCATTCTCTCATGTTAGTACATTTTTCAATCATATCTATATTTTGTGCTGACTGAAATGTGTACATTACTAGTATAATAGTATTGTATATTAACCACAGACTAAGTCATATGTTATAGAAGTGAATATAGAAACGCTTTGTTCATTTTTTTGTGGTAGTATTATTATTATATACTAACTATATACTTAGTCGTGTGTTGTAGAAGTGTACATACACATTGTCCAATTATGTGTGGTAGTATAATTGTATATTAACTATAGACTAAGTAATATGTAATAGAAATGAATAGAGAGATGCGTTATTCAATTTGTCTGTGGTATTGCATATCAACTATAGACTAAGTCGTATAGAAGTGAATAGACACGCTTTTCCAATTTTGTGTGTAGTAGAATCATATATTAACTATAGACTAAGTTGTATAGAAGTGAATAGATACGCTTTTCCAATTTTGTGTGGTAGAATCATATATCAACTATAGACTAAGTTGTATAGAAGGGAATAGATACGCTTTTCCAATTTTGTGTGTAGTAGAATCATATATTAACTATAGACTAAGTTGTATAGAAGTGAATAGATACGCTTTTCCAATTTTGTGTGGTAGAATCATATATCAACTATAGACTAAGTTGTATAGAAGGGAATATACGTACACGCTTTTCCAATTTTGTGTGGTAGAATTATATATCAACTATAGACTAAGTTGTATAGAAGTGAATAGATACGCTTTTCCAATTTTGTGTGGTAGAATTATATATATCAACTACAGACTAAGTTGTATAGAAGTGAATAGATACGCTTTTCCAATTTTGTGTGTAGTAGAATCATATATCAACTATAGACTAAGTTGTATAGAAGGGAATAGACACGCTTTTCCAATTTTGTGTGTAGTAGAATCATATATCAACTATAGACTAAGTTGTATAGAAGGGAATAGACACGCTTTTCCAATTTTGTGTGTAGTAGAATCATATATCAACTATAGACTAAGTTGTATAGAAGGGAATAGATACGCTTTTCCAATTTTGTGTGTAGTAGAATCATATATCAACTATAGACTAAGTTGTATAGAAGGGAATAGACAAGCTTTTCCAATTTTGTGTGTAGTAGAATCATATATCAACTATAGACTAAGTTGTATAGAAGGGAATAGACAAGCTTTTCCAATTTTGTGTGTAGTAGAATCATATATCAACTATAGACTAAATTGTATAGAAGTGAATAGACACGCTTTTCCAATTTTGTGTGTAGTAGAATCATATATCAACTATAGACTAAGTTGTATAGAAGTGAATAGACACGCTTTTCCAATTTTGTGTGTAGTAGAATCATATATCAACTATAGACTAAATTGTATAGAAGTGAATAGCCACGCTTTTCCAATTTTGTGTGTAGTAGAATCATATATCAACTATAGACTAAGTTGTATAGAAGGGAATAGACACGCTTTTCCAATTTTGTGTGTAGTAGAATCATATATCAACTATAGACTAAGTTGTATAGAAGGGAATAGACAAGCTTTTCCAATTTTGTGTGTAAATAGTAGAATTATATACATGTACTAAATATAAACGTTTTTATTCAATGTATATTAACCATAACTGTATAATAAAATTTACATTTCTAATGTATTTTTTCCACGTCAGTTTCATTTCATCTTGTGTTGGTTGTCAGATATTTCATCTTTTCTTCTAAGGTGAAATTGTAAATGAACAAAACTGTGCTTTAATATCCGAATCGATCGAATTTGAATTTTGTTTTACTTTCGGGTTCCTTCCTTGATTTACAATTCAATGTATACACGTACCTACCTACATTCAACGCTGTATAGCCAACCTTATTAAATCTATAAGTAGACAGTAAGATACGTCGTGTTGTTCAGCCCCATCAGGCTTCTTAACTTTAGATGAGTGTTAGCTGAGCGTGGTACGAATGTATGTATCTTACAGACTAATCTAAAAGATACGGCATTTATTATCATTGGTGATGACTAACTCCTATACTGATATCAGATACACGTATATCAGATATACAAGACTAAAACTGACAGATTATTGCAACATGTGTATATATACTCATAAGTACAAGTACTAGTATTACATGTAACTAGTTATCACAACTCGGCAGGTACATGGTGCTTCATCATGACTTGTCAATGAATAGTTTAGTCCGTGCTACAACTCCTTATCTATCCTGTTGCTCACCTGTTGCTGTGTGCGTGGCAGAGAATTATATCGAAGCGCGCCCCCTTGCGGTTTCGAAGATGATTATGCTTTTGCAGACTGGTGCTTTTGTCATGCTATACATCTTACACCATAAACTACAAACTTACACGGAACTTCTTTCTTATTCAATATCGGAGATATACTACAGTGTCTTTACTCCCATCAGTCCTATTAATTTCATATTCCTTATGGATAACAAAACTTGGCACGAATTAGGTGCAAGTGAAAGCCGGCTTTGATAGGTTTATTTGATTACGTGATGTTATTTAAGGGCATTGGCATACTTTGTACATTTAGTTTGATAACACAGTGACTCAGTTGTAAAAGTTAGACGTTGGTAACATATATGAACGTGATACTGATGAAGTATAGTGATATGTGGTTAGATATCTATTTCGGGGGTCGTGTTTGCGCCTAGGTCACGGTGTTTCTCACACTATAAATGGCCCACATTATTTTGTACGTTTTTATAAGTTTTACTTGATAAACAATATGTAAGCATGAAGAGTGTGAAAATATAAAGTAAATATTAGTATATGTAAATGTGAAGAATTATACCTTGTACGAGTCAAGTTGAATAACAAAATATGGAATATATACTCTGGTCATTCTATGTCACGACAACGTGTGTCCAAGTCACTGATTCTGTTGTGTTCGTAATAAAAGTCAAAACGTTCAAAATTGCCATTATTTCCCCCGATTTTTCGTTGATATTACTGGCGCTGGTATAATTATGTTATTCTCTAATACTTCGCCGGAAAATACTTGTGACCTAAGGGTCACTTGTGTTTTCCTAGGCTGAACGAAGAAAAATATTGGAGAATAACATAATTATGCTCATCATGATATATGCCAAAATGCATAGTAATTAGCATAATTAACATATTTGGCCAACATTTGATTATGATACTGTTTTCGTCACAGTATCATATTTTCGTCACGAATTAGCTTGACCTAAGATAAATTTTCAATAGATATGCTATTTCGGTCGGTCAAACAACATATGGATATGGTTTCGCAGAAATTCCTGCATACTAATTAGCGTAATTACCATAATATGTGTTAATCGACTTGTATATCTCTGTATATCAACTGGTTTCGTATCTGTAATCGTGGGCTAACTGACATCATGATACTTGAGAAGACCCATGCAAGGAATGGTATACGTATAACCAACTTACTGACAGTAAACATGCATCACTTGGATTTTTTTCAATCCAAATCAAATCTTGTTACACTGTATATCAAACATCAATTCATAATATATATATATGAATATTCTTATTTTTGAAAGGGTGCAAAAAACTGTATTTCTGAAGATGCAGTGTCTTACCATTCAGAGGAGACATACTATCTTTTGAGTACGATCTCTTTCTTTGTTACACGTATTTCATTGACCACCAAGTGGAGGAGTACATATTGCGAAAGGCACAGTGTAACCACGATAAAGCGGCTTTCATATGTGAGAAAACTCTTGGTGAGACAGTTACTTAGCATGTATGTATGTATGTATGTATGTATGTATGTATGTATGTATGTATGTATGTATGTATGTATGTATGTATGTATGTATGTATGTATGATAAAAAGTGATGGTCGACATGTACAATTTCGGAAACGATGACAGCTGATTAATTATTAATTTATTCACATTGTCGGAGTTCAAGTGACCACATATTGTGCAAAGAATCATGTTAACACAATTTAAGGAATTAAAAAAAAATTAATTACAATTTCGACTATGAGATATCACGATACCTTCACTATATACACGTCGACACATCCTGTATTCAATATTGATATTTAATAAACAGTGAAAATGAATCCCCATGGTCCTTTGTATTACATGTATTCCGCAGTGTGCCGGAAAAGTAGGCTACTAGTATATGACGTGTTGTATATTGTTTTGTGCAAAGTCAGTTTGCTCTAGGAAAGATCAATATACAGTAAATTATAATCACCTTCTCAGTGTTGAAATTAATAGCGTTCCTACTCGTTGATAAGAACTACTCAATAATTGAATTACAAACACTGAGTGTGCAAATGTTTGCTTACAATGATCTTCAGAAGCATTATGGCTTGTTTCCCTCTCCAATTAAAAATAACATTTTCTCCCTTTTCCTTTCACAATTCGCAATTTGCCTAATTTCCACTATAGAGCATTATATAAGAATGCAAGTTGAGAGACCAAGATACATTCATCGACAACCATTGTATCCATGGGGATACAATATTACTTTATTATTCGTCATATACGCGTAATTGAAATATGAATTATTAATATTTTCATCATAATAATATATGGGGTCATTGGCTACTGGAAGACTTCATTTCGTTACGTTTTGCATCCGGTTTACACGTCTTCATACATCTAGCGTTGTCACCGTCAGCCTATTAAGGTAAGTCTGATCGTATTTTTGCAATTCAAAGACAATCCTATCCTAAATACAAATGTAAATACTGATTTCACGGCTGTAGCATCCTGCCCTTGAACGTACATGGCTCACGTCTAGGTTAGATATACGACCGTGTGTATTGAACGAACTGGGTTGTTTATAGATCTCTATGACAATCAAATATGGTCATGGTGTCATGAATGAGAAGCTGCTAGACTTGAAGCAAAACCGAGCCAGATATCATTATTCTGAAATTTCTTCCTTCGTGTCTTACAGTAAATATGGCGTAGATGCAAGAGACGGCTATTTACTGATGTACATAGTTTAACTCTCCAACCATGTTTATGTCTGTTATGGTAATGTTAATCCGTAGGTTGTCCATCAACCCATAGGTCAATCAGTCAGTCATTCCACCTACCTGTTAGTCTATGTCTGTTTTCAATCTCTTGTCTGTCCGCCTGTTTACATGTATTGTTTATCTAAGCTTATATTGAAATATTATGTAGGATATTTCTATCAAGTACATTTACATGTCTATCTTCACATAGAGGCCACCTAAGGAACATATTATTTTTTTTAAAAGAAGACATAACATGTATAGAAAACCTGTAAATGAAATGAATGTATATTATCATTATTGGCTTGTTCTACGTAAGAACCATCGAATGAATTATCAACATATTATCAACAATTATCAACATTACATAGACTAATATCGTGGCGATGAACAACACGTGATACATTCTAATCGCCAATGTGATGGTAGACATACAAACGACCAGGAGTAGTGTATAGCTCTAGTTCATTAAAATGTATTGACTCGTGGCTTCATAACCCCATAACTACACAGTCATCATCTCTGTAGCAACCATGCTATTTTAATCCAAAGTTCATAATGTTACAACAAAAACTCATCAATATAGTGATATTAGGCGTCAAATACATTATTGGTCATAAGTGTGACATTTCACGGTTGCTGAGAAATTGACAATTACACCAACCATTTACGAATTACCTGCTACACTACAAAGCCTTTCAACCGTTAGATTTTATTCTGGTGAATGTAAGCATTTGAATAGTGTTGGGTAGACTAATGACATTATGGTGGTGTACATTGATATGTTACTAGTCATAATAATCCACAATGGACTACTTTAATATTACTCTACAATAAAACTCTGTTCTATTCTAAGCTTCAAGCTATATTTCACAACTTATAAAAAAATATATCTTAGTCATAATTTGTCGTCCCAGTATGTTTCTCTCTCCCCTCCTCTGTGTCTCTCTGTCTTTCCACATCTGTCTTTCCACATCTGTCTGTCTGTCTGTCTGTCTGTCTGTCTGTCTGTCTGTCTGTCTGTATGTATGTATGTATGTATGTATGTATGTATGTATGTATGTATGTATGTGTGTGTGTGTGTATGTATGTATGTATGTATGTATGTATGTATGTATGTATGTATGTATGTATGTATGTCCTCCCTTCTCTGTCTCTATCCCAGTCTCTTTATGTCTGTCTGTCTGTCTGTCTGTCTGTCTGTCTGTCTGTCTGTCTGTCTGTCTGTCTGTCTGTCTGTCTGTCTGTCTGTCTGTCTGTCTGTCTGTCTGTCTGTCTGTCTGTCTGTCTGTCTGTCTCTCTCTCTCTCTCTCTCGCATCACATTTCGTCATGTAATCTAGTTTTAAAAATATAGCACAGTACGGAAATCATTAATTATCCAATGTGTTTCATCTGAACATCTGTGTACACAATACAATTAATGATTGAAAAAGAGATTGCTTAAGATCTTCAATGGTGACATTGACTTTCTTATGTAGACAAGATAAATACTGAAATATTTCACCTCAGAATTCTCAACAAAGGACAATCAAATCGTAATTGACGTCATCGCTGTTTGTAGGGTAACCATGACAACACGTATACTATACGACGTAAGACATGTACTGGAGTGCAATCAACATGCGTACACAGCCTATATCTGTGTTCAAGTAATATTTGGGAAGAAGCGATTAAATGTTTCTTTAGACAGAAAATAATAATTTATCACAAATTAGCTTTACCATTTGGAACTCAGTGTTGACTCTATCTATGGTAGATATTTTGGTTACACCACGTAGCAAATACCCAAATTGTTGTTTTCAAATCGGTATTGTTCCTACTGACCCAATGAGCTTATGCATATTTTTCTTTCAGCTAAGCTTACGGGCAGTCACCGTTTGACAGGTACATTCACAACTAAAACCTCAGAGTCTGTTGACAGTGAAGTTGGATAAAAGCGAGTAGCTTGAGGTAAGAATCATTTTTAGGACTGACTGTTATTTTTTCAAATATTTAGTAAAGTCGATATCAGAAGGTTGATTGTATCAGATATTGTAAAAAGTATGTTTTCTATTATGATTATGTCGTCTCTGCGTACCGGATCTGACACACAGAAGCTGGTCAGCCTTGGTATGTGACACAACTGTCATGTAATGTATGTACACATAATACATACAGTAGATGTGATGTCATAGATAGAATGCTAAACTGTTGTATCGTATGGAAATGTACAAAGTTTGACATTAAAAGCCTATTTTGTTGCTTTCAGTTATTTGAAATGTCGTTAGAGATGACTACTTTCACCATGTAGAATGTACCTGATAGGGGTATAGAGGGTGACAAAATTGAGTATAGCCCTGGCAACGTCATTGTAGTTCGAATAATTTTTTAGAGGAGTGGCATCGGTACTGAATGCAATGAGGTGTATGTAGTATAGGCACAGTGCAGCAAGGAGTGACTTAGAACAATATAATGTAATTATAAGAAAATCTGAAAGAAATGAGTGTGGAAAAGAGATCTAGAGTGGAAAATTGACATAGCAGACAACACCGTAGACTAGAGTCTAACCACCTGGTACTTGAAATCAAACCCATACCGTTATATAGTAGTCTTAGAATCTGAAGAATACATCTAATAGTTCTGAGAGGTACTATTATGTAAGCAAAGATTCTTTGCCATGTTTAAGGGTGATTTAGATAAGATTTGGCGTATCATGGAACTGGACACAGGACAAAACAGTTGAAAGAAAAGGTCGGTAGATTAGACCAGTGAAGTGTAGTATAGAGTGAATTGGGGGAGGAGTAGAATAATGGAGTAGGCATAGCGGAGATGTAGGACAAACTGCGGCAGAGTTGATCATGAATGGAAAATAGCTAGGGTATTGTAGAATACTAGAGTGGAATACTAGTATATCATAGTCCCTCTATTAGTAATGGTTTAGTTGTGAATAGACCTAAAGGAATGTAAATAGATATGGAGTAGAGAAAAATAAAACTGAAGAGTACAGTAGAGTAGAGTAGAGTAGAGTAGAGTAGAGTAGAGTAGAGTAGAGTAGAGTAGAGTCAAGAAAATATAGAAGAATGTAGCAAATGTAAGTAGGGATACTCATGACAATCAAATTGGTAATCCGAAAAAATAATATCTACAAACCGTTGTCAGTATACTGTGTTGTCCCGAGTTTGCAAGGCGAAATGTGTTCCCATTTTTACTTTCCAATTGAGTTGAACATATCTATTCACCCAATTCTGTCTTGTGGAACGAACACTGCCTCGGGGCTTTACATTTGTAAAGATATATTTTAATTATAGTTGTATCGCAACTTCTATGTGTAGTGTGTCTAAAGACTGTATCTGAACAAGTATGGAGTGATAAACTCGGCGTATGTTGTCAAACATAATTAACAGACATTGTACTGAAAACATTCCAACATAATGAAATGGACAACTTTGTTATATTATGACACGAATGTGTGTACACAGAAACAGTTGACAAGTGCCTGACATGGTTTGTTGAAGGGAGAAAAGAACGGAAAACTAATCTCCGGAATACCTCACTAAAGCACTGACTTGTAAAAAATCCCTTTATTGAGTACTAGCCAAGCGTAACGTAGGTAGCTCTGGTTTCTTGGCGACATTTGAAAAGTTCCATAGCACTAGCTGTCGACATACTAGTTTATTGCGTAGTGTACACCGTGTCAAAGTTTCTGCTGGGATATTTAAAGTTTCTTTGTACGTCGTTGTTGCCACTGTTTTCTCTATTATTCAATAATCTCCTTGGCAAATGAACGTGGTGTCATGAACATGTTACTTCTGAGTTGTGTCGTAATACAACAACATTGAAGTTGAAATTACAGTGTCTTTTTAAATCCCTCTGTTTCTCTATGTTTACTAGATAAGCAAAGACCCGAGGCAAGACCCAATCTAAGGCAGAAGCTGGTAACGAGTCCTCGTGTGAACGAACAGTTCTGTGTTGCACAGACAGCGAAGGATCGACTGCAGCGTGCTCCTGACAATGAGTACCAGTAAAAGTGGACAGAATAAAAACAACAATGTAACCATGAACAATCACATGGAGGAACTGAAATACTTTGAAAAGACAGAGTTACGAAAAGTAAAAACAGAGGTTCGCAATACACTGCCATCGAAGGAAAGTGAGTATCCATTATTTTTTTTAAGAAAAGAAAAATGTTATTGAGTGATATGATTGCACCAAACAGTAAGTATTTATCTATGATAAAATTTGATATATTTTATGACTTCGATGTGATGACATGTTTCCCCTTCCGACGCAATTAGTATGAACAATTTGTACTCAGTGTTCAGTCATGCTCCAGTGTTTAATACTGTCAAGACATAAGCTCCTGTATGATGACACTACGTTGTAATATTTGCTTAGATAAGTAGCCTTTTCTATACTGAAGTTTATTTTTTTCTTCAAGGCGCTACTGTTGTATAGAGCGCCCGTGTAAATATGTCAGTCATCGAGATACAAAAATGTATCCTGTTACTATACCTTCATAGTGGTATGCGGTGTAAGAGAAAACGGTACCGTAAATTGAAACAAATATATCCCCTCAGTAACTAAATCTAAGCCGTCATACATATAAAAAATACATTATCAGCACATACTAGATGCATAATATACCACCATATTTGTATATTTCATCTACATGCTGAGTGTCTCAGGCTAGACATAAACAGTAACGTAACATATTATTTTCTTTTTCGTATTTTAGCAATTGAGCAAGAGAAGGAGTCAATTCAGAAATGGAAAGAGCATAGATACTACTGGTCTTGATATTTATAGATAAAACAATGAATTTAAACTTCGCTGAAGACTCGGACTACTGTGGATTCCGTATAATATCAATATCCGAGGATCATGCATATTATAGATCATGGCACTCTTTCTACCAGTTGGATACGGATTTCCAAGTGTTGAATGCTTTCTGCTGCCATTGACAATTTCGACCTCCTAAATCGTAAAATGAAGAAACTGCCGCGAACAATGCTGATTTGAAACTACATAAAACAACCATATTCTCCAAACTTTTTGTATGACAGTACATGTACACTAATTTCATATTTAGTTGGTACACTCTTGAATTCCGCTGGAGCGACTTTTTTATTATCCAAAGGAACATAAAATGAATCCGTACTACCTACCTTACTGTAGGTAAGTTGTTTTTAACCACAGCTTCTTTCCTTCACATTCACAAAATGGAGATTGCACAATGCAAACGAATGAGTTTATTATTCAAATTATTTTTTTTGTCAATAGTGCAATTCCATTAAAAGGCATGGTATTTTTTCATATTTGTTTAATTTTAACAGTATACATGGTCTGTAAGGTGACTTTCTATTGTTGTTCAACATGTTAGAGTGTATTTTATCGCCCAGTGGCTGTGTTGAAGTTCGTGTTACCCACCCAGTACAGTGGACTGAGTCTATGTATATCCCAAAAACTTCGCAATAGAAAGTCTTTTTTTGCAAGAAGAGTTTTAAGAACAGACCTAAAAGTCGACAACGTAAAGCACACGTGATATTGTTATGCAATACACGATGGAGGGTAGTTGAGTAAATCTTCATTGATATCTTAACATAATATTTGCACACTACTTCGACATACATCTGACCTAAAATTGCACTTACTGGTACGTACAGATCGGTGGAAAAAAAACTGCCAAGAAAAACAAATTTTACTTTTCGGGGAAATGTGTTACTTTTCGTATACAAGATGCAATATCTCGTAGCTCTTCAACTCATTTCTATGTATGAACGCAAAGTAGATTACGATAGAACCTTACAAGTATAGCTTTTTTTGTTCATTCGAGAAGTTTCATGATATCGTTCAAGTTAAACAGATTCAGAGAGTTATTTTTATTCACTATGTTAAAATGTAATGTAAGTCTTATGTAAGTCTTATACTGTGTGGCGACAAAAATACACCATTTGCTGAATAAGTAAATAAATACATACAATAGACATACTTTCCATGTTGTCGTCTGTATTTTTTAGGGCTACCAGTCAGACTTACATATAGTTACATGCATTATGTTACCCCTTCATGATATATAATGGTAATGTATCTATTCATTGTAATGAGATACATTTTATAAGCCAAAGAGGGCGTCCTTTGCATGGCCCGAATTTCTATTCGTTTCTATTCAACCTACATGGGTAAAATTTATGTTCATATTCGTAAGTTTTATTGTTTCATTTCTGTCATGTTTGCATTCATTGGCTTATTTTCATATTTGTCAAAATTTACATTTGCTTTCATAAAGTCCTTGCTTGTCGACAAGCGTCTTGAAGTATGGCAATTGTTTGAACACAAGAGGGCGTCCTCTTTACTCGTACAACCTGCAAGTGGTGACAGTGACGACATGCATTGAGAACACGGGATCTCAATCGTTAGCGTTACACATTTATCCAAGTTTACTCTTGAAGTCAAACTCACGGTCACAAGCAGTACATCTTGGTAAACCAATCGGACTATTAACAGCACTTCTTAATAATTTAATATGCAAATGTCTTGAACGAAATGTATATATTTGACCTATATAATATCATTGTCACAATCTAACACTGAGAATGGGAACGTTTTGAACAAAGTGGCAAAGAATCACTGATAGCTTCGTTTTTTATTGAAGTAGGTCTCAGTCTTAACATTTCGATATTTGAAGATTATTGAAATTGGGGTATCGTGTCCATTATTGACATCAAGTGTAGAATCTGATTTGAAACAAAGATTGCACTAAAAACTAAAATCAAATCTGCTTAAATTTACTTATCTCACATTTCTGTTTTTCCTTTATTATCCTTTTGTATAACTACAACATTGATCATAAAGTAATGTACAGGAAAGTTAAAGTATTACATTGGAACTAAATAGTATATAGTATTTCATCAGCAGCAGGTCAGATTTAGTCGTTGGCGGCGCTGTTATAATCTGCTCTAACGGCAATACTAGCTACAGTCTTTGTCTACAAATATTGCATTACAGTACAATCATTCAAGAAATCCAAGCATTCAGATAAATGATATACAGCTTTATAGATGAAACTGGAAAGGGTACAAGCTTACTGTACATGACATAAGTTTGAAAGAGACAAATCCGTCAAGATATCACACAGTTTAGCCATCAAACTACAATGGCACTCTTGGCCTAGATACATACAAGATAAATATCCATATTGGTCATTACAATTTGGAAAGAGTTTAAAGTTTAAGTACCAGCATTATTTCATAGGAAAACATGGATGGAAGTTGTAGGCAGATTCCTATGTAATACTGAAATATTTCATTAGAGTGTGTTCAAAGAGTACTCGTATATTACTGAGAGAGGAATGACAGGATTATTTCCACCTCGTGTTCTTTCTTTCCATACTTTTTGTATGGTATTTCTTGTCTATCTAAGTTCACCATCCATAAACTTTGAACAATATAACATTACTGTTAGCTTTTAATTCGTTGTTTCTATTTACTTATTTCTGGAATAGCTTTATCATCATTGCTTATATTAGGAACTGAGACTGAATACATATAATACATATATACAGGTATAGTGGAAAGATGTTGATGACATCACTAAAATCACTATATTGTCTGTGATGAGAGTACAAACTGTTAAGATGTAATAGCCTGTAGCAAACATCAGACTGTAAAACTGATTGCACCAGTAGAGTGTGTTGGGGTTCATGTGTTGTTGATGACATTGTACACTCGTCATTGACATATTTGCAATTATTATTGGTTGAACACCGAAATACGTTTTCCACCATATTCTGAAACTACTAACTTTCCAAGTGGTTCATCATCAGTGATGCATATGGCAGTAGGTCTTTTCAGCTCTTCGTCAGCACCATTAACATAGCAGACAAATCGAAAGTTGGAATCAAATTTCTGCACTCTGTTATTTCTGTAATCACAGACGTACACAAATCCTTCTCCATCAGTCAGGACACCTTCTGGTGTAGAAAGTTGACCCTCCTCACTTCCCTCAGAACCAAAGAATTGTATATATTCTCCGTCTTCACTAAACACTTGCATACGATGATTACCACAGTCTGACACAATGACATTACCATTACCAGTTATACAAACACAATATGGATTGTTGAACTGACCAGCACCATTGCCATGACTACCAAATGACTTGATATAAGTATGATCTACACTATAAATATGTACACAGTGTGCACTGTAATCAACAACATAAATTCTGCCATTATTAGGGTTAATAGCAATACCAAAGGGGGATTTCAACTCATCTTTACCAAAGCATCTTATCAATTTTAAATTCTCATCACATACAAGAACCTGATTATTAGCAATATCTGTGATATAGATATTACCATTCACTGACATGGCTGCATACATTGGGGTGAATGTCTTTTGGAAATCTGTGAACTTGATAATATCTTGGTAATCACCATTAATGGTAAATATTTGGAGTCTACGATTATATGTGTCACATACCAACACATTTCTTTTCTTTGTCAGCATAACACCATAGGGGCTACTTAGCTGACCCTTTCCTGACCCACTCTCCCCAAATCTACAGGCCAACCCTTTCTGAGGCATAACTTTGACACTGACAGGTGAACCTTGTACTGGTACATTATACACTGCTACTGATATTTTATGTTTACCCTCTACCTCGCCTACACCTGTTAAAGAAAACGTTCCATCTTCATTGTCTGTTACTTTTATTTCTTCCGTTTTGTTATCAGGTGTCTTCATTACAGCGTTGACATCATCTGTAGTGGCTTTAGTTACGTCACATGTACTTCCTCTCTTGCCAGCGGTTATTATAATGTCATCACTAATCCTAGTAAACTTTGGGACATCCTTTATGACATACGAGGTCACCTTCAACTCACCTAAACTTTTCCCCTCACAGAAATCATCAGAAGGTTGAAACTCCACGTCATCACTCTCCACTGGTCTAAGTCTTGTCTTTAACGTCAGCAATTTATCTATCTGTGACGTCACTCCGTCCCTTGTTGACATCACTTGTGTAGGAGTTCCATAAGTTACCAGTCTCTCGGCAAATTCCTTAACATGTGTCAGATCTTCACTTATACCTTCAATCTCTTTTAATTGTGCTCGTATATGTATCCTATGTTTGTTACAATAACCTCTTAGTTCTGTCAATAATTCATTCCCATTTGCCCTTACTTGACAGGTAACATCTTCAATGGTTTTATCTATATGTTCATTAATTTTCTCTTCTGTCACCCGGAAGCGCTGCTCTAAAGACGCCTCCATTTCTTTAATTACAGTTGCACTATTGCTTATTTCATTTTCTTTTATCGTCAGAGTATCTATCATTCCAATCAGTTTTGTTTTGACTTCGGCTGCAGCGTCTTCCAGATACCTGTATTTATGTTCAGTTAGGGGGTGGTTGGTCGCTGTACACTCCAAGCAAATAGCAATGTTACAAGTATCGCAGAAGAATTTGAGTTTATTCTCACCGTGTTCAATGCAGCGAGTTGGGGGTTGCACTGAGGCTGGGTCAGTTGTCGATAGTCTGTGATAATCTTCACAATCGATGACCTTGTGTGACCTTGTGGTAGGCAGTCTAGCGTGAGTACCAGCACAGGTCTCACACAATTCGACAATACACTCTAGACAATATTTAGTAGTACTACCTTGTTTATCACATCCTCCGCATTGTGATCCTGCAGGTTTGTCCATTTGTTTCAGGAAATCACAAATCATGGGGTCAGTTGGTAGTTCAACGACACCTCCCTTTGATATGTCATGTTGTGTTCGACACAGCGGGCAACACACTCTTCCACTGTCTACAAGCCGACCAATGCACTGTTCACAGAAGCTATGTAGACATGGTAGTCTTCTAGCACTTTTATACCGCTCCGAGCATATACCACAAGTCAGAAAGTTTTCGTCAATTTCCGGTGATTTCAAATCCTTGCTAGCCATGATGTGGTTTCTTTTTAGTTGCAGACTATCTGTACCACGTGACCTGCCAAGTATGTGAACTTTAACTTGAGTAATGGTCAACCAGAATGACTGATATTTTGATATAAAGCCTAAGAAGGGCAAGCACTGTCAACAGTACAGGTTGCCAACATTACAGGTTGACGACTGCGCAGTTGTCGTGTACAACGTACGTTTGATAGCTCTGTTTGATCCAGATAGTCAGGCCACTACGGTACACAGGGGCACGTATTATTACTCAGATTGCCGTTTTCTTAAGAAAATATCGTATGAATCCTGCTGCTACAAATGTATCAATCTCTATACTACTTGTAGAAAGAACACAGGTAGGAATATATAGTCAAAAGTTTGATATATTTAGCCTGTAGACCAGGAAAACAACAATTTAAGAAATATTACACGCCCCTATGCTACGGTAGCCGACCAGGACAAAGAAGCTCTATCAAAATGAGGGTTCCTACGGTGGCCGACTAGGACGAAGAGGAATGCACTATCATAATGAGGATTCCCAATAAAAAAGAGATGTACTCTCATAAAAAAGAGACACGCTCTCGCCAAAATGGGTGGCTCCCATAAAAAAGAAGACATGCTCTCACTAGGTGGTCATATTAAACATAGGGGAGGGGGTATGAAAACTATCAAATTTTGTACTTTACGGTGAACTTTCTTGACCAAAGTTACAGAGTGGATGGGTAATAGTAATATGGATTTGTATATAAAAAATGAGGTCAAAGGTCACCAACAACAGGATGGTTCGTATATAGGTGTAATATGGGTACACAGACTGATCTAAAGACAAGGACGGGTAGGTACGAGTCATGTTGGGTCATGATGAGATAGGGTGAACTCTCCTAGGTCAGGTTAGGTCACCTGAGGTCAGATCTCCAAAAGTTATATTTGTAGACATGATGCAGTACAGTGTAGAATGTGTAAATAAAGTGTTAAGGTTTGGATTATCTATGCATGGTTACATTTATGACATAACATCTTCACTGATTTAATTTAATCAAACAAGATTTCGTATTAGAAAAACGTAGAAATCAAGATAGACATGGCAATAAACTCATTTTTTTCAATTCTAATTACAGGCAAATTCGTGTTCGGAAAACTTGCGTAGGTTTCAAGTTTCAATTCTTTAAAACAATGAGTTAAAACAACACCCTAAGTTTACCATGAGCAGCAATCGTAAATTTAGCGTGAACAACTATAATCATTGTCATGTGTTTGTTACGTCAGTAGGCTGATGACAGTGTGTGCATTTTTGCTTAGCTCTACAAAACACGTTATAGCAGAATTAACTCTATGCAAAGTTCACCTAGATTGTTTGTTTTTGTTGTTTTCTTCTTTTTAGTCATCACTAAAAATTAAAGCCAGTCGCACGGAGGGCCACAGAATCGAATCAGTACATAAACGTTCCACACGCCCATATGCCATACTTATGAGCTATTGCATGGCACAGAAATAACCACGGCAGTATTAGAAAACTCGTTTTAAAATGTTCAAAATGGTTTATTAGTTGTCGGACCAAAAATGTTCTCAACTTTGATATAATGATATTATTTGGGATATGTCCAAGAAATCGAAAACACTAAAAAAAATTGTTTTTGAAATAAACACTTTTCTTTATAATGACACTCAACTTAAAACCAATGACGTGTCAATTTATTGTAAAACAAATATGGTGGCAGATCGTTACTGACATTGTTGAAATACTCGTTTTGAAATTTTATGTTTAAACTGTGAATGCAATTATATTTCCACTGTTATAAATTCCGTGTCTATATCGGGACAGTGTTTCAAACGATCAACATGATACGAACGAATTGTTTTAATTCATTCCTACCCCGTCACGTGTATGTCACATGCTAGATATCGTCACGTGTATGTCACATGCCAGATATCGTCACGTGTATGTCAAAATAACATTTGTCAGAAATTAATTACACCTGTACGCATGATTATATAAAGTTCCACAGTCAAAGTGTAAATGAGGTTTGTAGTAATACTAAAGAATAACCCCTGACAATTTGTTAATATATCATTATCAGAAGAAAAAAACTTGATCATCGAAAAATGAACATTCAAGTATAATAATGCCCCTATTGCAGCATGCATTGAACTATTGTCAAAAGGAACATAATAAACTTTACATTGCCTACACGTTGTAAACCATTTAAAACACATGAAAACTACAACTTGAATTGTATTTCACCCCACCCCCAATACCCTGAGTACGTCTCTTTCTATATGTCTATTGCTCTACTCGGTAAGTTAAAAAACCCCACAAATATTAGTACATCTATCTTCCCAACTGTGTCAGAATACGAGAGATGTGGAATGTCCCTTCGTCGAGAGGAGTATCACGTGTCTTTACATATATAGAGACAAATACTAAATTATGTTTGTAAATATATCTATCGACTTCACAGTAATAATACACAGGTAGTTCAACCAATTAACAAGTATTGAATTTGTCTGGGTCAACGATTCCTCCACAGAGACAGCTCAATTATTCTTTTCAGAGTTAAACTACTCGTGTTTTTTTTGTTAACTTATAGTCTGTAAGGTACGCCGTGACGGGGGCGCCCTCACACATCGGCCAAGCCCCCAACCCCCCAGAGGTGAGAGGAGGCCGGTGAGGGCAGAACGTATCTTACACGACGTATCTTACAGTCTAGTTAACTTATAGTGGTAATATAAGCACAGACTTGTATGTGATATAACTAAGAGTTTGAAGATTTGAACTTGAACAGTTGTTTGTACCATGTGGATATACGTACAAATTCATTACATTCTTTATTGGCAAGATGTGGTGTCGTGCATAGAATCTTCACACGGGCTCTCCTAGAATGTCTTGCTCTATATATGCTCGATTGATTGTACCGGATCCCATTTGACGATTGTATGTATTAGGCGATGTTTGATAAACGTTCGTGTCGGGTGGGGCCTGGTATATGTTAGTATCGGATGGGGTTTGATAGATGCCAGTATTTGGTGGTGGTTGGTAAATTCCAGTGTTTGGTGGTGGTTGGTAAATATCAGTATCGGGTGGAGGTTGATATATCACTGTGTCTGGTTGTTGTTGTTGGTGGATGCTGGGGTCCGGTGGTTGCTGATAAACATTTGGATTGGCCTTGTGACTACTGCTTGGTTGATGTCCAGGTGGTTGTCTATTTATTGGAAGTGTTTCATAACCTGCTATGACTCTGTTACGATTTAGTGCTGGCCCCCAGTCCCAGGTGGGTTTCAATGACTCCCGAAAATTCTATGGAAGAAAAGACCAGGGTTATGATATTATAGTCGACAGAACAATCAAAGAGAAAGTTAGATGACGTCCATTCAAACGAACTGTGTCAGTTATGATGGATAGGGGGGGGGGAGGGCGCTGTTTTTTGTTATCGCTTCTGTTTGGAGGCGGGAGCTGATATTTTGGAGGTGATGGTGGTTGGTAGGTTAAAGGTCATTCTTATCACTAATCAGAACACTCTTCGTCGTGTGTTTTGTTACAAAGTATGGCCCTGGAACCACAGTTTTCAAACATTTAAAGTGACCATACAGACTACTGGCAGATAAATATATTTTTAGATGATTTCATTTAAAAGTTATTTTGGTAAAGTTACAGAAAGAAGTAAAATAAATATATATATACAGCCATATCACCATACCATAGATGGTGGATGCTGGGCGGCTATTGTGTAAGACCACACTAAGACGAAAATTATAAACGAAGGTGCCCTCCCCCAACTGAAATCGTCATCTACTTCGAAATAGGTGATGGGGATGTGTGGGGATTTGGGTGGGGGTAAGTACGCTCTCGTGGTATGTGCAAATTTAAGTATATTCTTGATTTATGAAGTCGCTGGATCTGTGTAAATCACAAATATGATAAAATATTAAAACATATCAGCAATAAAGCACAATAAAGCTGAGATACTTACTTCCAGGATATTCCCATTGCCTCTTAGAATAACTAATACCATGTACAGGGGAATAACAACGACTGATAACATAGCCATCGCCCATCCAACTCCCTCTGCCCAGGGAGGAAATATGTAATCTCCGTACGACGCTGGGGAGTATTTGATAAAGCTAAATATCATGACACCCTGAAACAAAATAATGTAAACCAATAATTAGTTTTATTAATCAGTTGCATGATACGTGTGGGGTTTTGAATGTCAAGACGACTTTCCTTATAAGTAAGATACTATCGGTGACGGGTCATACAGTTTTACGATTTGGCATGATATAAATACTGCTTAAGCTTATAGATTACTTCAAAACATTTTTACTTTATCTGATATATATATATATATATATATATATATATATATATATATATATATATATATATATATATATATATATATATATGTGTGTGTGTGTGTGTCTGTGTGTGTGTGTGTCTGTGTGTGTGTGTGTGTGTGTGTGTGTGTGTGTGTGTGTGTGTGTGTGTGTGTGTGTGTGTGTGTGTGTGTGTAAAGTAAAAGTAATTATCCAAGATATATTCTTCCTATTGTCGTCATTAATATGTATTTCTACATTTATTGGTAAGCTCAATATTCAAATGTGTGGTTCCATGTTAGCAGCCTCTAGTAAATACTCACACCTGCCCCGCGTTTTTCACTGAAAAGTGAAATGAAACTGGAAACATTTATGTCACAACGCTACTATAGCCTCAAGATCAAGTACCCCTAGCTTCTATGTCGGGTAGTACACTTATGGCGGTAAAAGTCATAAATATACATTAGCCCTGACACTTGTAGCGCTCAATATCGCATTTTAAAACTGTTAGCAGTAAACGGTAGCCGGCCTTTTGTATAATAGTGACCACTCTGAGCTATAGTCTCTTTATGCATATAGAATAAGTTCGGTGCGGTTTCATGTTTACACATGCTCCAAACAGTTCTGATTCTTGTCTGATATAGGAAATACTGTAAGACTTTGGAGAGGTGTTTGCAACCTTGTGACAGTCGAATGATAGTGACACCATGCTCCTCAAGCGTACATGCAGTATAGTAGTGTTACTATAGAATAGATGTACAAGTCAGAGTTGTATGTTACTGTATAGAAACAGTTATAATTTGTAACCCCCTAGCAAAATCAGCTAGATTTCTAGCATGGACAAATAACAACTGTCCTTCACACACTCCCTCAAATGTTCAGCACGTGATAGTCTTGTACTTACCGTCATAAGGATAGGTGATACTCCTATCCAACATATTTTCCAACCGATGAAATTTGCTAACCATCCATCCATCATAGAGTTTATATCGCTTGAAAATTTCCGAATGCCTGTACGCGTACGAGGTGAAAAATATGAAATAATTTGAAATAATTGTTAGTTTAACTGTGCGATAAAAAATAGAAATATGGAGAGTGATATATGAAGTTAGGTTCTTTATAAAACATGATGACATGATGTAGTTCCACTTTTGTGTGTGTCACGAGAAATGTACAACAGGTATTTATCAGTATCATTGTGCCTCATAAAAATATGACAATTCCACTTTCCAGAGAAAACGATAGAATGTTACTCTTTGTGACTGGTTAATTGTTTTGTCGGTGAGGGTGAATGGTGGCTGATGATTGGCCAATTGTTTGATTGGCACGTTGGCGTACAATAACTCTATCCTTTGATTTCTTTACCATTGACGAGACTAATATTGCTTATCGGTTCTCCGAGTCATGTAATGCTAGATAGAAGAAAGTTACAACATAAATATACACGTCTTTGATTTCGAGGCTTGGGATTGGTTCATGCGCTCCCAGCCACGGATGATTTGACCTAGTATTTTGACCTACCATATACGAGGCTGATAGCTATACACATCAAGGTTGCAATGAAGAGGAGAGAAAATCCAGCTGAATACCAGTCCATTAAAGTGACAACATAAACCCCTCCCTGTAAAACATACACAAGTCGTAATTAGATCGATATGTAGATATAGAGGTGTGCAGCTGAAGTAACTATACATACATACATACATACATACATACATACATACATACATACATACATACATACATTGCACACCTGAAATCAAATTTTTCGTGGCTTTTTGGAATTCCTTTTAAATTCTAATCAATTTGAAGAAGGAAATAAATCGTACAAAATATACTTACCCTCGTCGTACATGGAAGTCCAGCAAGGAAAAGAATAAAACAAGTTAAAGCTGTTATCAACGGTTTCTTTTTCATGAATCTTTGTGGCAGCTCATCAAATATAGCAGTCATGATTGTTTCCATCATAGCAAACTGATAAAAATTGAAAAAAAAACCCGTTATTTGAGATATACTACCAAATTACACATTTAAAAATAAAACAAACAAGCAAACAAACAAATACATGCATAAATAGAATATAGAGATATTATATAAAGGTTGAAACAGTGAGATACTCAGATTAGTTTTTTATCATCCATCCTGCCTTTTCCCTCTTAAATAACTGATAAGAAGTGATAAAATCACGTGTTGTCATAGAAACAAAGAAATGGTAAATAACATGTCTTACCTGACTATCCAGACCAAGTGTAAACAACATAAAGAAAAACAGGAACGACCAGAAGGGCGCCCCCGGCAGACGACTGATAGCTTCTGGGTAGGCAATAAATGCAAGTCCGGGTCCTTGATCGACGACTTCACTGACGTCAACACCACTATCCTGGGCCATAAAACCAAGCGTGGAGAATATAACAAACCCAGCAAAGACACTTGTACCACAGTTTATTAGTGCAACGATTAGTGCATCTCTGTAAAAAAAGATAATATAAAGCAAATTCTTTATGGGCGTTTCTCGACATAAGTTATCTAATATCATTGAGATATACATTGTATTGAAAAAAAAGCGATAGATTTTAGTCAAAATGATTTCAACCCCGGCGTTATTTTTTGTTTGACTGCTACGTGGGCCTAAATGTATTGTATTGTCAATGTATAATATGCACCTAAATCTACATATAGAGATTTCCTTACATTATTACTGAGACCAATAAGATGCATGCATTTTTCATGATCATCTTCATATACAAACACTTACGATCCTACACAAACAAACAAACAAACAAACAAACAAAGGCATACATATGTACGCCGGCAGACAGACGCACGTGCGCGCGCACATACATACATACATACATACATACATACATACATACATACATACATACATACATACATACATACAGACAGACAGACAGTTAGACGGACGGACAGACATAAAATTATTTAGATTTGAGTATTGACTTGGTACACTGAATCAATGGTGTGTTAAGATAAATCTCAAATCTCAAACACCCATTTGTCTGAGAATTAATGTACCTGCATGCATTGTTGTTAAACTTGTTGTAACTTGAAAACGTTATCAGAGCACCAAATGCAATGCCAAGAGAGTAGAAAATCTGACTGGCTGCATCCCGCCATACCTGTAAGGGATGAAGACACAGACAGAGATAATCATGTATTAAATATATATGATAATAATTTATTACAAAACTAGCGTTTATCAAACTTCATAATTGTGTCAGTTCTCAGTTGAATCAAAGTGTACTCTTTGCTATCTTTAAGCAACGGGTTTCACAATGAGTATGTAAACGAATGACTGCCCTTACCTGCCTGTTATGGTTTATGTGTACAAATTGCATGGATGTGAGATTTACCTGAAGGAGGTGGGGTATTCGGGCCAATAAAAACAACATTTTGTGCCCTCCCCCGAGAACCAATTTGTAAAGTATGACGCATCCCCAATTCCCCAGACCCTCGCCCCCACTGGTTGCAGTCCCCCTAAATATGTTTTTCAAGTACATGTATTAAAGTGACTCAAGCTTTGTTTATGTGCTTTTTACTCAAGTCATGACTTACATAAGGCCTAATAAAAAATGTGTGGTTCCGATTATGCTTAATTTTAGAATAGGTGGGGAAGGTAGATTTTTTATTTTATTTTATTAGATTTTTTTATGTGTGATTATCTAGGTCAGGTTTTCATTGTTCATTGTTTTCCAAATGGTCACTGTGTTATTTATTTCTTCCTATCAGATGTACAGCCATTACAGATTGGAAGAACAGTTTTTAGATGTCATTTTACGCATCCACTATTTCTCGTCAGACTTCACACTGTATTTTTTTCTCGAATAAGTAAAACAAAATTGTAGGGTCGCCAGTGAAAAGCTATTTGGGGTTGGATAACTGGAACCAAACAATTATTTGTTTAGGCCTAATGACTAAACTAAAACGACTCTAGTATAATTTTAATGTCGATGGATTTGGCCTTCAAAGACATTACAATATATGTTCTGGTGTTGTTAGAACTGTTGATTGCATAGTATAGGTTCTTCCTGTACATTTATTGATACGTAATACTAGTACATTTGGATCGTTTATAAGTTATATGCTAATACCCGGTTTGAGTTCAGTAATAATTGCAAGTGATAGTTAAATATAAAATACTCGGAGTACCTTTTAAATTGCTGAAAAAATAAGAGCCCCAAAACACATATAAACTCTGCTTGTGCCCCTTCAAGACATTTCTACACATACCGTAGCATCCATCAGAAGTTCCCATCTCGGGTTCAAGTAGAATTTGATTCCTTCCCCTGCTCCTGGTAGGGTAACACCACGTATCAACAAAATGGTCAACACAACATACGGAAATACCGCTGTGAAGTATACAACCTGCAGTAAATGATGGACATGTACCAGAATTTAATCATTCATTGCGACACGTTTTCCCATCATTTTTAGAACAAAATATATTGCTTTTCTGCATGCACATCTCAGTATACGTCTAGTCGAAAATCTTAGAAATGATTCGTATTGACGAATTAGCATCTTATTTTGGTTTAATTGATATTCCCAAGTGCATGCTTTCTGGTGACAGTGTTCGGTAGTGAACGGCCCTAACAATGAGTGATAGGTCTGAAATCGAATATGTATTAGATACACACAGAATCAAGGTAACTTCAGAAATACCACCGTTACTAAATGTCATGACAGATACAATCATATATTTTATATCATATTGTAATATTTCATCTTGTACACCAGTATCGTATCTCAACATTTCTTTGCTTGTTAATTTTGGATCTCTGTCTTCAAGTCAATGTTTAATTTGCCTACAGATATACTAGTATATTACCTTGCCAGATGACTTTACTCCTTTTATGATACACAAGTAGACCACAAACCAACCAGCAAGCAAGCACATCGCCAATTGCCAACGTATCATACCTATATTGTCGATGTCGTCAGAAATGTCCAATACATAACGACTGAAAGAAAGTAAGAGAATCGGGTAGTTTAGTACAGGCTGTCTACCAACTTGGATAACGTTTGCATGGGCTTATGAGAGAGAGAGAGAGAGAGAGAGAGAGAGAGAGAGAGAGAGAGAGAGAGAGAGAGAGAGAGAGAGAGAGAGAGAGATATATATATATATATATATATATATATATATATATATATATATATATATATATATATATATATGAGGGGAGGGATGGAAGGATGGATGGATGGATGGAAAGATAAATGGATATCTCAGAGATGATAGAGGGAGAGTAATAGAGAAAGACAGATAGAGAGATAATCAGACTGGAGAGGAACAGAGAAAGAGACAGAGCGAGAGACAGAGACAGACAGACAGAGCGAGAAAGAGAGACATAGAGAGTGATAGACAGAGGCAGAAAGACACACACACACATACACACACAGACACACACACACACACAGACACACACATACACACACACACAGACAGAGAAATGTAATCAGACCACTAAAAATACTGTTCGTTAGTGGTCTGAGGTTTAAAGTAACTTACTAGTAATATTCTTGGCTTGACCAAACCTTCGTTGTTAAATTTGTTGTGTTTAGTGTACCATCATAACAATCATGGGTATTCCAATAATGGTAGCAACCAATCCAAGGCAGTTCTGACGTCACAGAAGCAAAGGTGTAGAAGATTGTGTAGGCAATGATGACGTTATAATATATGGCGACTAGAACACTGACGATAACCATTGCATAACCAAGACCTATGGACACAATGGAACATTACCTGTTATAATGTTTTACCTAGATGTATGAATACGGTCACGGGTGGGGGGGGGGGGGTCACCTAGATCATAGACCCTACACCAACGTTGGTGTAGGGTCTATGCCTAGATCTATAAATATGGGGTGACAGGAGAGTGTTGGTCTATATAAACTATGATGGGATTTTTAGAAATGAAGCATTACAGTATACAGACATATAGTGCCCGTTACTAGTCATTATTGATTGCTATTATAGTACAATTTCCTCTCATGTACTTCAAGTGTGCAACAGTGGGCTATAGCAGAACGCCATTATGATCACTTTATCTATGAATCATTGTACACCTGACATCCAACTAGAATGGCGTCTCGCGCCAGTTTACGACTATCATACATCACGAAACTATATATAGCGGGAATTTTGAGGCCAATTTTAAATATCTATTCACAAGTTGCTGGTTGATCAGCCATTGTTAGCAAATACATATACGACTGCATTCGGTTCTATCACTTCTAACGACTGACATGTTTGTCAAAAAAACAACAACTTACCTTTAAATAGAGGTACTGATTTCCATATCGTAAGACATCCTAAACTGGCGAATTGTCCAAAGGCTAGTTCCAAATAGAACAATGGAATACCGGCTAGGGCCAACATAATGATGTAAGGTATGAGAAATGCCCCTGAAATAGCAGGATAAGAAAATTAAAATTATAGAAAAATCTTTAGTTCATTTCAAAACGACACGAAATGTGACAAATGGCACATAACATGGCTATGAAAGTGGTTTATAGTACAAATGGTTACTCATACTGTGACGGTTTAAGATTGTCTGGTCTCCATGTCGGGTTTCCTGTATTACGATTATTCTTCGAATATTCATTGATCTTCGTGTTCAATACAACCTCGTGAACTATCCGGCCTTCCTTCTAAAACTCTGTGATTCCATATATGCACTACACCCATTCATTCATAATAGTCGCAGATCCAGCCAGTATAATTAGCCCTAGCTGCTGCTCAGAGAAAGTCTGACAAACGCGTCTGAGCAGGCAAAGTAATGGCATGGATAATTTCTACACTGTATTTTAATTATTATGCTCGTTGTTATTGTACATGCTCCTTTGTAAAAAGATAACCAATCAATCAAAATGTTACATCTAATGAACGTGGTTGTCCTTGACAATGATGTCGTCCTGTGTATAGTCTAGTTGATTTGATTTGATTTGATTTGGCAAAAAATATTCACGAAATAAAAAAACAAAAACGGAAATAACACTACAGCTTTCACAAACAAACAAATACAGCATGGAATACCTTTGCCGAGGATAACACAAAAAAGTTTTAACAACTTATTTCCATTGTGGTCCTCCATGAAGTACACACGTAATACGGTCTCTGTCAGGAACTAGACTATCTTGTGTATTAATGTATACATTGTTATCATCGTATAGGATTGTAATGTGGCGGTGAAAGAAATATAAAAGATACATTGTCTATTATAATTATGATATGGTATTTCGGGGCCGAGATTGGGCCATACAAGTTTTGAAAATTTTCCCTAAATTTTAGATTATCAAATTTAAAACTCAGAGGTGTCTGAAGAAACGACCAAAGCTCGGATAGGAGGCATAAGGTACGAAGTACGCCATACATCTTCAGAGAAGCTGTATGCAGACTCAGACCATGATAATAGTGGTCTGAGATGCAGACGTATAGATTCTAAACTGACAGTATAATGACCACGTGATTTAATGTTCATGGTAAGTTTATCAATGGAAACTGTGTTTTAAAAGTAATTTAAGAGCGTGGGACATGAGCAGAAAATGTATGTCGTAAATTTCACACGAGGCTAGTAAATGGTATAAATAAATGACAAACTTCCTTGAGGCAAGACAATTGATAATCTATCATTCTCGGACTGGTAGACATCACGTGGTCTAACCTGTGTCCTCCCCGGTAATTTCATGTCTGGGTCACCATAAGGAATACATTGGACCGTTCTATTCTTTTTACTACAGCTCTGCAAAACAACTGTTTTTCGCACCTACATTTTAATCCTAGTCCTTATTAGTCGGATGTAGAACGCCAGTATCGATAGCACATACTCTGCATTATTCGTAAACCTCATTCTCGCAAATCAGAGCTGTTATTTCTTCCGCAAAACTGTTCTTTTAAGTTTTAGTGGTCTGAGCGTAAACTAACTAAGGAGGCCGAAGTACGCAGTGTACTTAGTAAATACTCTGCTCAGACCACTAGAAGAACTTGGTCTGAGCTAACTAGCATGGTAATGGTACAGACTGTCATATGAAATTGTTACGAAGAATAATCATTATAGAGTAGAGTAGAGCAAATTTTATTTGGCATGAAATTACGTCATATAAGAACATTATTTATGGCCAGATACAATGTAACTACACAACAATAAAATAATACTAAACTACTAATGATTTTGAAAAAAGTTAAACTGATTTATTTGATAAATTTGAGTAATAGTATTAATGAACTTACCCAGACTGTTGGCAATAAACCCATCCTTAGTTCTCATTAGTTAATGGAATGAATCAATATTTGTTAGTTTTGATATAGTTTCATCATAGACTGATAACTCATTAAAAATGATTCTAGCTTTATTTATTGAATGTTTTTTACATTCTGGTAAAGCATGAATTTCATCGCCAATAGACTGTGTTGCACACATATTACAAAATCTTTGCTCTGGAGGTAAACCTATATATATCTTAATTTTTCAACAGGTAAATTATGTATCATATATTTTGCTTTTAATGTAATAGATCAACAATATCAATCCGAATACCTACAAATGTATCTCCAGCATCTCTCTACCATAGACACATGGTTATAACTATGACTTGTATTGAAGTTTACGGTAAATGAGGATGTTCATTTATATGCAGTTGATTGGTAGTTTTTTGTTGACAGTAGTCTGACCTGGGGTGATCAGGTTATGTCCCGATTCACTTTGAGACAGCATTGACAGTAACTCCATTTAGTCAAAGCAAAGGTCAATACCAATCGATGAATAGATACTAGATTCAAAAGTGTCAAATTGGAATAAAGAAAAAAGACATGGTGTCACTTAGAGCTAATATAGGCATATCTAATCTGAAGAAACAAACACCATGTAATGTGTAAGACATGCAGTCATTAGTCTAGTCCCTGTCTGGAACTAGACTATGCAGTCATATAAGGAAATCTGCAAGGTATAGCATATGATTATCATCATTTTTTTTCACTTAAAATATACAGACTATTTTAATGTATTTCAGATAATGTACATGTATCGTTTCTTCAAGTGAAGAGTTTATTTGTTCCAAAGTTAAAACATATGAAGCAGATGTATTAATACACGTTTTGGGAATGTAATATGCCACTGTGCCATAGGAACGATGTCAGACAATGGGGACAATTTTAAACTATGTAGTGCATGGCGTAACATGCACAAAGAAGAATGACCTCGTGACCTGAGAGTCACTGTGAATCGTTGACACTTTGGCCTGGGAATAAATCTTCATCTGGGCAATACTAGTGATGTCGGTGTTACATGTATTAAAATGGGCTTTGATTTATAGTGATCGTCTGAACCACCGGAGACAAACTGGTAAATAACTTAAGGTATGTATTATATATCGATTAAACGTTACACTATAATACTTTAAAGTAACGTAAGTTGGATGTCATGGAAAATACGTTCTCACGAGCTAGATCCCCATGTTTCTGTCGGGACGACTACCCATAAATAAACAACAAACAAACAAACAAACAAACAAACAAACAACGAAAAATCGTGTCTTGCCGTTAAAAGGACTGTTGTTTTTACGACGATTATAATGTCGGAAATAATGCTTCCCATCGCATCTGCTTTCACTCATATTTCAAATACAGTACTTTTGTCTTGCATTTTGGACCGATATCATAAAACGATATAAAAACATAATAACACAATTTTGTACGATTAGATATTATACATCCATGGTATTAATCAAGTACTTTTAAGACGCACTATCTCACGGGGGCGATGTCCTGTCATGTCAAGAACAAATGCGAATGCATGCACAATAGCGAAAGGTCATAGACTTTACATTATATACAACTACAATGTATCTCAGACCACTATTGTGGTATGAGCAGCTATAAAGTTTGTGTAACAAAGAAAGGAATTTGAAAACTCCGGGGAATGACATTGGGCAAAGAAGATTAATATCAGCTGGCTGAAGACACGTTTCAAACCATGGATATATTTATAGGGAGAATGTTCAAACTTACCGCCTCCATTTTTGTAACACAGGTAAGGGAATCGCCAGACATTGCCAAGTCCAACAGCAAAACCAATCGAAGATAACATAAAATCGATCTTGCTACCCCAATATCCACGTTCACTCTCTTCTTCCTCCTCTATCTCAAATTGTTGGATAGCTGGTCTTGATGTCTGTATATAAGGAATGCAAATGCGTTTATGCAATAAAACGGTCAAACAACAACTCTTTTGGGGGAAGAAAAACGGAAAACTACGTACTCAGCTGAGAAGAGCACTCAGAAAGTTGGAATCCTAGCTAGTCGTTTTTGTAAGCTAAACCTTAAAATATAGTTCAAAAAATATTAGTTTTGAGATTGTGCATCCGGGGTTTTAACTGTCTTGTTCTAACATCTAAGTATTGTCTTAATGTTCATGATAAAGTTTAGTTTTGTACTTTAAAGTCTGACCTAGACCATTCGGATCAGTATACCCTACGATCATGGGAGGTATGTGATCCTACCTCATACGATCTAACTACCATACATATATTAAGTCGTGTCAACATGGCCTTGATACACCCATAACTACTACGTAAGAACACATATGTGGTCAAATGAAACACACTGTTATGTAATAGACTACTTTGGTGGGTGAAAGTGTACCAAGCATTATTATCTTGAAGTATGTCACCTACTGTGATAAGTCAATGGGTATGAATATTCAACTATACACGGTTGTATTGGAAGGTAAAACCTCGCTGGTAGCAATTTGATATACACAAATGGGAGCGAAATATCCCCAGTGTAACTATTTTTAGTTACTGCCTGGTCATAAAGGCATTTCAATCCTAATTTTGAACTGAGGTGAGGTCAAGAATAACAAATTCTATATCATGTGCATATGAAACTCTACTTAGTATACATGTAAATAGCCATATGACAAAAATAGTGTAAATAGCATTGCAAGTATGAAAGTGGATAGTAAGGCATTCATAGCATCCATATGTGAAACTAGTCTCAGGAAAGCACCCATATTTTTGCTAATACAGTGAATAAAACTCAACATTGACTTTCCACACGACTTCAGTGTATTCTATGAGCTTGGTAGCACCATGTATGACAACAATATGTCTAGATCACATGGTACATTGTGGATCTCATAATACATCCATGCTTGGTATAAAGTCAATCCATGGATGTATTAGTGACTAATACATCCATGGTCAATCCAACAGGTTGTTTCCAAAATTTTCCTGATGACAGACACTGGGTTATTAAGAAAATCATTTTATCAACTAACCTAGTGTTCCACGTGTGTGAATTTAAAGAGTTTTACAACCAGTTGTCTGTGGTCTGACCTAAATTAGCTCTTTGTTATGAGACCAGTCTTTACCATGGCCTTGACGCGGGTTTTTCATGTGAAAGCAAATTTGTCGGGAAGGGAGAGGTCGACTTCCGTTACATTGAGAGTGTAATGTTGACAGTAAAACTAGTTGTAAATTTGTGTTCTGTGACTAAAATATAAATCGAGCGACAATCTTAACATTGAGTAGACAAAGTGCTGGTTATGCTCATTGTTATATTTTAAAGGCAGCGCACAGTCATGTAGTATTGGGTAGTGACCTGTACTCTCGCCATTGTAATGCATCCACTCCTTTTACTTACGAATGTGCGTATGTCCTTACCTGCTGCTGACCAGTCTGAGCCCTTTCTTCATTTCCAACATTGTACGAATTCCCCTGACCACAACATCTATAAAGACAGCCAACAGTCATCCTGACTCCGTGTATCGGTACAGATCCAACGATGACAGCACGACGGAGTCTATGTACAACTCACAAAGTTGTTTGACCGTTGTACAAATGTGCACCGCTTCGCTGAAACGGGCGTGGGAAAGCTATCAACAAAACACTGTCATGCAATATTCAAATTTTCTACCGGCTTGTTAAGGTTGAACAAATAAAATACATATGCAAAGTTGGGTTTATAAATGGCACGGTCTGGTCACTTGGCCCACAATGCAAACCCAGTTACCGTGCCCGGCAGGACAATCCTAGTCGCGTCACACCTATTATAACCGTTGAGAATAAATGGAGGGCATACCTATACAATGTTCCCAATATTGTATTGGTGATCCACATAATACTTATTGAATTGAAACAGCAGAATGTAAAGTTAAATAATTCAAGTTAGTCTCGTTAGTCGAGTTTTCATACAGATTTTAATTTCAAGTACTAGTTAAAGTAAACAGAACATTATAAATACAAAATTAAAAGACTCGTCAGCGAGGTGGCACTGGAAATAATGGAACACGACGGTGCTAGTGGAACCCCACAGGCATTTGTTTCCCGAGTTATGTCTCAGACTGTTTCTATCAGAATACGATAAAATGTCGATAATATCGTTAATGTTGACGTATTTAGCCAACTATATATGAAAGGGGTAAAATTACGCTTGTTTCCCGCTGTGATCGAGCAGCCTGAGGCCGAGGATCGTTTGCTCACGATGATCTTATATGTACAAGACGGTAAAACGATATTGGATAATTGGTAAATAGAAAATACGAACACAACTATTACAGAAATAGTTTCAGGTTCACCTTTTTGGGGTTTATGATATGCTTATACATGTATTTCTCAAATGAATGAATGAATTAACGAATTAATTGATTAATGAACGAATATAACCCAGGTACAATCACAGTGTTAGTTACTTCAGTATTGTTAAATTAAACCTAACCTGTATGTACCCGGACTTTTATGGAAAGTAGTGTATAAAACACAATTAGCCAGAGTGTAAAAAATCGCCCAACAGTTCATTACGATACCATTGTACTAATCAGTAGAAATACAACTTAACATGAATAATGGGACAACGAATAGTGTATTGACCACAACAAAATATGAATAATTACAGAGATAATGAGATGACAACAAGAGGCATTCTACACAATGTTTTACATACAAGTGTTTATTTGAAAACTAAATGTCAATAAATCACATGTGTGCATAGACTTGAATGATGATGGTGTCTAAACATAATATAATAAAACCTGGGTCTACGATATGCTGACCAACCCTCAAAACTCCAACCGCTAAACATATGAATAATACGGACACCTAGTACTGTACCTCCGTCTACCATGATTCTCATATTATACGGTCTAGTCTATCTTCCTACCAATGAAAAGGCTTGCACACAAGAATATGAAAAGTCACCAACACATATAAATAAAATTTAAATTTGTATATCTCATGTCAGATTAAGGTATGGTCTTCTCTCCCAATACGTCGTTATGGCAACACTGTATTACATAAATCATAACAATTTAAGTAAACGTTGTATCTGTTGTCACAAATGATCGAAGTGCCTTAAATGACGCACCTAGAAAATACACTACAGAAAAAAGACGTTCACTATTCGAAGACAAGATATTGTGTTTATATCAAATAAAATATCAATATCTCGTGATAAAAATAATGCTGAGATGATCAAAAGGTCACCACCTCCCCAAGATGTGTTTTAAGTAATGTATATGACATCTGTCCATCTTCACACAATAAAGTTACAGATGGTGAACGTGTAACGTTTGTAGGTTTATGACAAGATAGTTTAGGTTTTTTCAATGCTATAAGGTATGTATACTACTAGTAGTACATAGAAATAACAAGATCTGATATGTTGAAAATACTAATTAATACATAAAATGATATTATATATATTATACGGTTGTGTGTAGTGTAAATGGTAAACAATGCTAAGTATGGCTATATATTTAATAAACGATCCCATTTGCTAACTTCACACATTTTTTTCTGTATGCTGAAAATAATAACAATGTAATAAGCATAAAAAGAATTGAATATGAATTAAACATAATTATATCTAGATACAACCCATAACACCAAAGTAAAGCGTTTTCTGTATGTATCACAATCATTTATGGCATCCATATCAAGTGTAAAAGTATACTGTTCTATTTGCTAATTGACCACATTAGAAAGGCCACATACTAGGCTTGTAAATATAACCAATTGAAAAAGTATACTTTGAAACTTGATATGAATGCTATAAATGAGTGTAGCACACCGAGAAAGTGCTTTACTTCAGTGTTACTCATTTAACAACCCGCAATATGTTTGAATCGAATGTTCAGGTGCGTATGGGGATATTGCTATTTATATGAGCTTATACACCAATCTCATAGTTCATAGTTCATAGTTCATAGTTTGGTGTTCTCCATGTCTTGTCCATTCATTTCGGAATGTTTCAATGCATACTTTCCAGACCGGTGTTTCTCCAAGGCTGGCCCCCACTCCGGTGTTGGCCGAAATAAGTAACGCAATCTCTGTAGGTAAGAAAAGTAAATATCTTTATTAAAAGGAAACTTTCAGAAACCATGTGAGTTGATGTGGAGTGAGTATTATTTTGTTGTGAGATGTCAATGACGTCACTATATTGTATTTGCAAGCCATTTCACTATACAGCGAAACTGTACGAAGATCGAAGATTCAAGCCAACAGGGAATAGTCAAACTATAGATTTCATTCAGGCCTAAAAAAATTGTATGGTTCCAATTACGCTCAATTTTAGAATAGGTGGGGTAGGTCATAGACCCTCCACCCACAGTCTATTGGTAGGTAGATGACAAGAATACGTGGTTAAAAATGAAAAACAAAATATTACAAAGTAAACAAGGCTAAAATGACAAAAATAATAACGTGAAATTAGGTCCCTAAAATTGTCGTTGCACGAAAATAACACCCGGTAATATTGCTAAAAAAGGTGAGTTTTAAGAATATGTTTAAAAGATTCAATTGTACTATCCGGCGAATGTTAAAAGGAAGCTTATTCCACAGAATTGGAGCCATAATTGAAAATGCATGGAAACCATAATTTTTCGTAGTACGAGTTGTACCTTGCCTCTTTAAAATCAATTTATCAGCAGAACGATGATGTTTTTAATAGAATCGCTCCTCAAAATAAATTGTGGGGAGGGTGTTTAGCTGTTCTTATGAGCCCCCCCCCCCCCCCCCCCCCGGTGGTGAAGGATACCTACCCTTCTCTCCCTCCCACTGGGTTTCAACTTGCCCACCAGCCCACTGCCCACCAGTATCGTGAACGATTGATCCACTCCCCACCAGGAAAACGTTCATGCTTTCCAGTATAATTCATTCTTACGTACACAATGTGCCCACCCCCACAATTCCATGTTTCCCATCCCACTGTACCAAAATCAGGACTTCTCCTCCAGAATTCTTCCTTGTTTGCTCCCCTGCCGCTACCAATCGAAAAGAATTGCCCGCTCACTGAAAAGTTGCCTAAGATCAGCTTTGTTGACTGCACCTGGGTTTATCAACTTTCTATTCTATGTTCAGTTCTCACTTTCTATGAAGTATGATAATGACTACCACGTTATTGAGTAATTTCATAACTATGACATTTAATAACACTCACCTCACATACATTGTTGCCCCTAGCAACAAAACAGAATTGGGTAAACATGAATATTGGTATCATAATCAACGACGCAGCCACCATCAACCAACCCAAGATTTCAGCCCATGTTGGATATACGTATGACTCGTAATAAACTGGTATGTACTGATACAGACCGAATCCAATGATAAACTATAACAGGAAGGGGAAACACCAGAATTAGTTAATGCACAATGGATAAAGAAACAGATAATACTGACTGTTCCTCTAAGGGATAAACTCTGAATGTGCCCTGGGCAGTAACTTTTAAATAACGACAAAAATGATCTCGAAGTTACCGCTCAGGACACATCCCGTGTTTAGCGCCCTCAGTGGTGTTTGTTCTACTATTTTGTCGAAAATAAATGACATGGTATTCAACTTACCAGTATAATGAAAGGAGTAAAGAAGACCCAGCATATTGTAAAATATGGCCACAGGCAAGGACGAAATCCTAGCATTAATTCAATATCTTTCCAGAATCGCCAAAACCCTGAAAATATTTGAAAATGTTTATTTCATTAAATTTACACCAATAAGGTTCATTTTACAGATTGCATACGTATTGAACTGGTGCATGGTGATATGTGTGCTGTGATAGTTCTGAAGATAGTGAGTATGCTGTATTAAAGTTTCTCAACGGTAAGTAGTAAAACGAATGATATGCCTCAATTCAACGTATATTTCCCACTGACGACGATTGAGCTATCTTGCTTATTTGTAGAAACGAAACTGAATAAATTGTCATAGATGTACAATTGTATTACAAGGACCTTCCAATCTACCTCTTTTCATGTTACACAGTCCAACGTGAGACACAATTTCTATCTTATTGCCATAAGTCACCTAGACTAGATTTGTGTTTTGACGCGAGGAATAAAATCACCAGTAACTCGCAGCATTGTTTTTCTACAATCTCAAAGATAATCCATTCCTTGCCATCGAAAACGTTCATTAATTTTGCCTAAATGTAATACTAGTGATACATATATGTCAGCTAGTAGTGATGATTAAAATGATAAGTAGAATAACACACGTAATTGAACAATTTGATACTCTGTAGTTGAGGTCTGTCAGTATTTAGTTATGTCTGTCTGTCTGTCTGTCTGTCTGTCTGTCTGTCTGTCTGTCTGTCTGTCTGTCTGTCTGTCTGTCTGTCTGTCTGTCTGTCTGTCCGTCCGTCCGTCCGTCCGTCCGTCCGTCCGTCCGTCCGTCTGTCTGTCTGTCTGTCTGTGTCTCTCTGTCTGTGTTTGTTTGTTTGTTTGTTTGTTTGTTCGTTTGTTTTTTGCTTGTTTTCGTAAACATAACTAACTAAGCCTGAGCATCTTGTGGTTCGACTACTACCATATAATCGTCAATACACAAGACATGTTAGGCTTACCATAAATTAAACCGATGACGAAACACTCAAAAACTGCCACCATCATTAGTGATATCCCGGCACTGTACCAATTCATGACTTCAAGCATGTATATCCCACCCTATGAAGAACAAAAAAATACAAGTAAAACGTGAGAAATACTCTAACTTCTATCTGTACGTCAAAATGGTTATTTCGAGACATTTTCCATATCACAGCATTGTAGGACTTAAAATTATTTATTTTTCGCTCCAAGACATTTTACTGTTACTGTGCGTCGTGTTTTTTTTTAAAAATGCGTTGGATTTGGATACCCCTGGTGCCACCCCCTTACAATGAGGACACCCCCTGGCCCCACTCCCTTACAAGATGGACACCCCCTGGCCCCACGCCCTTACAATGAGGACACCCCCTGGCCCCACTCCCTTACAATGAGGACACCCCTTGGCCCCACTCCTTTACAAGATGCATATCCGATGTATACATACCCAAAATACAAGCACAAGATCTAAGGGATGATCATAGAAACAAACGAACCAAGTATTCGTCCAAATAAATTCGGAACTTTGTTGCAAGGTCACCACAAGAGCAGCGCCCTAGTGCCATAGTGTTGAAGAAGCAGGAGGAAAGCGGAGAACCCGGGGAAAACCTTCATTGTTTGGCAGGGTCAAATTGAGCATCACCCTTCTTACATACAGACCTGGTTAAATGTTAATCAAACCCAGCCGATGCTTGGTGGGTTTGAACCCAGACAGCTGAGGTAAGAGGTGAAGAGGTGCACGATCGATTCGATTGCCCACCGACGTTAACCTCAGATTGGTTAGTTTTAACTCGGAAAGACACGTACATGTATGTCTCAGGAAGTACCGGTTCATAACCAACTATACGTCTCGAAAATCAGTAAGAACATATCAGATAAAGTTACTGAAGAATTTTACACAATGTAAGAATTCAGAGAATTCAGAATTATAGATTCTTGTACTTGTACTTACTTTTGTGATGAGAGGAAGCCCAAGTAGGAAAAACAGAAAACACAGTCCACAGGCAAACAATCCTTTCCTTTTACGTAGTAACGGGAACTCGTCAGAAAACGAGCTGATAACAGTTTCTACCAAGACAAACTGTGGAGAAATGATAAAGGTATGTGTGAAAACGTGTAACCTGTGAACAGAAATACTCAGACTATTGAATTATTTAGACCTATCAAACTTTAAATATCACCAGTATATTCGTCCACCATCGTTTTTGTTTTAGATCCACCATATTCGTCCGTCATTTCTGTTGTAGTGAAAAACATTAACTCTATTCGTTGACGTCACCGTTTTTGTTGAAGTGACAGACATCAATTCTACTATATTCGTTCACGTCACCATTTTTGTTATGACAGACATCAACTATATATACTACATTCTTTTGCATCATTACTTTTGTTGTATTTGATAAACTTCAAGTATACTATATGCGTGGACGTAGTCTTTTTTGTGATGACAAACAACATGTTGTTATATTCTTTGACTTCACCATTTTTGCTGTAGTGAAAACACCAGCTCCGATATATTCGATGACGTCACAGTTTTTGTTGTAGTGACAAACATCAACTTGTTAAAAATATGCTGTCTCTGTTATTGAACATTGTATTCAGTAAATTGACAAATCTTTGCAAGAATACTTAATACTATGATTCAGAACAGGCCTGTAATTTACGTAAATATGGGTTTGATAAGTTGTAAAAAACAGTTCTTAAAGTGAAAGTGAAAGTTAAAACAAACTTAATGTAGGAATTTTTGTCTGCGATGATATCATCTCAGGTGATATCTTTTCCTGTATTGATTGTCACAGTGATATCTGTTTGGTGTTGATGATTGAGTTGTCTAACTCGGTGTAGCATACCTGAGTGTCCAGACCCAACGTGAACAACATAAAGAAGAACAGAATAGACCAAAACTGTGATATGGGCATACGTGATACAGCTTCAGGATACACAACGAACACCAAACCAGGACCTGTAGTAATGAAACAATCACAAGTTTGAAATTGAGACTTTTAGATGCCATGGCATGTATTATGTTTGCCAGATCATCATCATTACATTCTTGATACTATTTCTTATAAACATATTAAAAATTATCTTCAATACGTTTAATACTTTCATATATATTATGACAATGAATTAAGACAGAATCAAACTTAAAGAAATATTCTTTTTAATAAATTCACGTTAAAATTACGGGTTTAAGGTGACAAATTTTAAATAATATTGCATGAAATACGTGTATTTTACGTCCGGTTGGCGTAGGGTGTTAATGTTAGACGTTGCGTTTGCTGCTTACCTTGAGAAACGACGTCTGGAATAGGGACATCAAGGTCGTGTGCCATGAAGCCAATAATAGAGAAAACAACAAAACCGGCAAAAACACTCGTCCCACAGTTTATCAATGGAATAACCCATGCATCCCTTTGAAAAAAAAGATAAATATTGTGAGGAATACCTAATATATATATATATATATATATATATATATATATATATATATATATATATATATATATATATATATATATATATATATATATATATATATATATATATATATATAATTGACTGGATGTAGATAAAACCACATAAAAGTGCTCAATACGGGTAGTAGAGCGAATTATATACAGGTATATAATTAGGTACCTGTATATATATATATATATATATATATATATATATATATATATATATATATATATATATATATATATATATATATATATACTAATTCAGTGTAAGAGGTAAGTCATAAACTGAAGGAAAAGCGCTCAATACTGAGAAGTAGAGCTGTATTACACAAAATACACAAGTTATGGTACGGAGCCGTTACTCAGAGTTTCACGCTTGAATGCGATCTTGTCGTCCGAAGATCGCATTCAAGCGTGAAACTCTGAGTAACGGCTCCGTACCATAACTTGTGTATTTTGTATGTATATATATATATATAAATCAGACACATTTAAAAACACATTTAAAATGTAGAAAAAAATCATCTTGAATAAAAGTGTTTTCTATATTTTTGGTTAAGGGTCAAAGGTTATTACCTATAACAGTTGTTGTGGAATTTATTGTAACTAGCCATTGTGAGAAGTCCACCCCATCCTGGACCCAGAGAATAAAAAATCTGAGTGGCAGCATCCTTCCAAATACCGGCCTCCAGTAAGAGTTCCCACTTTGGAGTCATGTAGAATTTCACTCCTTCAAATGATCCTGGTAACGTCAAACCACGGATAAGCAAAATAACAAGGACAACATAAGGGAAGAGTGCAGTGAAGTAAACCACCTAAAGTAGTAAGGCAAAAAATGTAGGTTAATTGTATGGGAATGGATGAAAATGATATGAAAAATATGATTACTTGTATTTCATCGAAGTGCGCCACCAACGTTCACTTAAACATAACTGTATATGAATCGTCTTCTGTGTACATCGAAAATAATGTATGGACGATATATTTATAAAGGCCTCTCTTGATAAGAACTCAGTAATTATTGTATTGCATTGTTGCATTGCATTGTATTGCATTGTTTTGTATTGTATATTGCCTTGCATTGTACCATACCGTATCACATAATACTATATATGTAAAATAAGCATACATCATGACAGAGTGTACAAGCTTACCTTGCCTGACGATTTAACACCTCTAATCAGGGATAAAAAGACTACAACCCATGCCAGTAGAAGACATAAAAATAATTGCCATCTGATTCCATCAGGGTTATCTATTCCGTCACTTAGCTCCAACACCTTGTGTCTGTCAAAAATATATATTTTAAATACAATATATGAAGTAAATATACATGTACAGACAGACAGAAAGAGACGGACGGGCGGACGGACGGACCGACCGACCGACCGACATACATACATACATACATACATACATACATACATACATACATACATACATACATACATACATACGTACGTACATACGTACAGACAGACAGACCGACCGACAGACAGACAGACAGACAGACATACAGACAGACAGACAGACAGACAGACAGACAGACAGACAGACAGACAGACAGACAAATATCCTGAAAACCGGGTACACGGTAAAAGGTGTAGCGGTCACTTCGGTTTTAATTAATTTTTAGTATATGTAGACCTGTGTTTCTGCTCTGTTTGGTTTCAAATTGTAATCTACTCCACCTACGTCCAAAATTCTTGACTTGGCGATTCCCTCTTGGCCTGTGTAATATTTAGGGTGACGTTCATCGTATCTAGGACGTCCTGTGGAATCCATTCTCCATTCATTATTGTTCCATTAGGCTTTGGGGGATATCCACAGTCTGGGGTATTCCATTCATTATCGCATCCTACCCATGGAAGTTTTTCGTCAAAAGAGGCAACCAGATAGTACACCGCATATGCTATTATTACATTGTAATATATTGCTACAATCCCGGATATGACTACCATAGCGTAGCCAACACCTGAAAAATAATGAAAACCGACTACTTGTGAGATATTTTTAAACTACATATTTTCTCTATATGATAAAATATTGACATATCTCATTGTAAATGTTAATTGTTATAGACTGGTTAGAAGAACAAGAACCGAGCATTGTTGTTGTTGTTGTTGTTGTTGTTGTTGTTGTTGTTGTTGTCAGCGTCGTCGGCGTAAAAAGGTATACTTAGCCATTGATGACATATTGTAGTTTTAAAAAATGTTAATTTGTTATCTTGGTTTTGTTTTTTGCTGTAGACGACAACGACGACCTTTGAGAGTGAACTTACCTTTGAAAATGGGACATATCTCCCAAACTGTAATCGGCCCAGAACTATGGAATTGACCAAACGCGAGCTCTAAGAAAAACAGTGGTATTCCAGCAAAAAACAGCATAATAGCGTAAGGAATCAGGAAGGCTCCTGTAAGGAAAATGTTATGGTATATATAACTTTAAAGAATTATCTTCGTCACGTCACGTCATATACCATATATCACACCATATCATATCATACCATACCATGTACAGCCCTTCTTAAAATAGCGTTCAGTTTTTATGGTCAAACATGTCTGAAGATAACCACATTTGTAATTCATAATGGTATGTACCAAACAGTCCCATTTGATCGTAATCACATGCACTGTCCTAATGAGTCACTCGATGTGGGAACCTTTGGTGAAAATTTATCGTTACAAAATAGCATTGTATGTATTTGCTTGAAACTTGTCTCATTCAAACGCAAAGCTCTAAATCTTCATTTGTTGTATTACCAGATGAATACCGTCTTCCCAATGAATTGATACATTTATTCATCTTGATCAAGTTATACAACATGTATATACATATATACATGTATATGTATATACATGCTATATATATATATATATATATATATATATATATATATATATATATATATATATATATATATATATATATATATATATATATATATATATATATATATATAACTCGGTGAGTATCAATCTGCTAAGACAGTGCTCTATACCGCAGTGGCAGAGCGTATATATATATATATATATATATATATATATATATATATATATATATATATATATATATATATATATATATGTTTCTCTCTTGCTTTCGGGTTATACAAATACTTGGGAACATTTTTGCAAAAAGTGTGACGCTCAGCAACAAATATGCACTTTATCGTTGTGTAAGTTGACATGTAAGTGTAGATGAGATACACAATTATTACTAATTACACATACTCATTTTAATATATATATATATATATATATATATATATATATATATATATATATATATATATATATATGGGTGTGTGTGTGTGTATGTGTGTGTGTGTGTGTGTGTGTGTGTGTGTGTGTGTGTGTGTGTGTGTGTGTGTGTGTGTGTGTGTGTGTAGACAGTCCTATAGATGGTGACATTAACAGTGTGACTGTTACTGTTAAGTTTATTAACTGAGGATTTATTTTACAACATTGACTAAAATACACAGACATAAAACGAAACTAATAAAAGCATTGCATCTACTAACATCAGTGGCACGCATTAGTGTTTTTTCGGCAGTTGTAATGGGTTTTCACTCACCACACGTGTATGCATTCACTCTGATGATAGAACTCATACTTACCCCCACCGTTAGCATAGCAAAGATACGGGAAACGCCACACATTTCCAAGACCCACTGCATAGCCAACACACGACAAAAAGAAATCAAGTTTCCTGCTCCAGTTTCCACGCGCTTTGTTCTCATCTTCGTTTAGATCGACAGTGGCCATATCGGCCTCCTTGTATCCCTGCATTGTAAAAAGAAAATGGAAGGCGTCACTTCCGTTTTCATTAGGCGTGTGCACGTGTATCTAGCAGATCAAAAGTTGGTATACCGTTACGTAATACATAAATGCACACCAAATGCCGTATTCAACACGTGGGTGTCTTCCACTCCAAGGGTAAACTTGGTTTACAGACCGTCGAATAAAAGGAGAATCTGGTAATTTTATTTTGTTTGATTTATTGCTGTGACCGTATCATTCAAGTTTTTGAGTTATGCAGTATTGTAGTGTAGTGAGTTGTTCCTACAAATATGACTGCCATTCTGTAAACCGTGACATGCGTACCAACAGTAATCCTTGTGTATATTTCTCATTTTCTATTACCTGTAATATTGGCAACAAACGAACACTGAAAAAGTGTCTGTGATAGGCAAGAAATGTGAACCTAAATGTGTCGTGAGTGGTACCGGTAGAAAGAAATTAGATATTGTCATGATCATGTCCACGACATGACGCATTACGGACGGACGGACTCGACGCAAGGACGGACTAACGGACGGAGCCCATTTTAATAGCCCCATTTCAATGCTGAATACATTTCTTCCCCTCTTCTACCCTCATTTAACGATTTGCCAATCGTAAAAAGGGTGTCTAAGGGACCGGTCAGTTTCTCCAGCCGGGGGGGGGGGGCGGTGGATTCTTAAATCGGGCCGACAAAAAGTCACTGACCCCCCTATCTGTAAACCAAAAACAGGTTGACCCCCCCCCTATCACTTAATTCTAAAACATGATGACCCCCCCCCCCCCCATATATAATATTCGCATGACAGGTATTTTTTTATCGTGACTCAGTGTGGACTGCTTGACTGTCTTGCATCTACTTTATAAGATCCCAGGTTAGCACTATCATATTTATAATTATTGACTACACAGGGTAAATATATTCGAAAATGATCTTGGCTGTGAAAGGTAGGAAAGCTTGAGAAGGGAATATGTACATCTATTATGGGGGTCCTAGGAGGTTTTGCATCTACTTTAGAGGTTTTTAACTCTGAAAAGTCAATTTTGAGACTATTCAGACATTTTCAGAAAATAATTTCCAAGCTTTACAAGACAGCACCAACATGTAAAATGCAACTACATAAGGTTGAAATATGTTTGAAATATAGTTTGATAGGATCTTGACAGTAAGAGGTAGGGGGAAGATCTTGAGACTAGGGTGTGTACACCTCATGTGTGTGTATGTGTGTGTGTGTGGGGGGGGGGGTTCCTAGGGGGTCGCCCCCTAGAAGCCCTGGAGGTTTTTAATTCTGAAAAGTCAATTTTGAGACTATTCAGACCCTTTCAGACAATAATTTCCAAAAGACAACACCAACATGTTAAAAGCAACTACATAGGGTTGAAATACTTTTGAAATATACTTTGATAGCATCTTGACAGTAAGAGGGGAAGAGCTTGAGACTGGGATATGTCCACCTCATGTGGGGGGTCTGAGGGGGTCTCCCTCTAGAAACCCTGGAGGATTTTTACTCTTAAAGCCAATATTTAGGCTATTCAGACCCTTTCACGCAATAACTTAATCCATGCTTTACAAGACAGCAAGTATCAGAAACTATTCTTTATAACTTACACTAAGGGTTGAAATATGTTCTTAAAAAGTTTAAATGGCATCATTATATACATGTAGTAAAGGTCAGCACATCTATAATGGTAGTATCATTGGTAGGGGAGATTTGGAGTTTAAGGCAATATTAGACTATCTTGGCAAACGTTTCAGATCTTGAAAAGACAATATCATATCAAATTAGAATAGGGTGAAAATATTTAAGAAAAGTTTAACACCATTATGACAGTAAAAAGGTTGTTGGTGCATCTGATTGTTGGTTGAATGTATGAGTGACCTCTGGGGGTGAGGGAGTCCTTGGGGTTTTCCCCCTGGCAGATCTGGAGTTTTTTGCTTCATGAGATACTAAGGCAATGTTTAGGTTATTCATAACCTTTGAGGTAATATTTCCAAGCTTCGAAAAGCTAACGTAAAACGTTTTTAAATGAGTTTCTCATATCACATAAAATGGACTCGTCGTGTACGTAACATTAGTATATAGGGGCATTAATATTGTATAATAAAGTCACCGGTATGTTAGAGAACTTTAGGTGGTCATACCTAGTGTATAATAGTAACTGGAATCTGATGAGATGTGGTGATTTGTAGTGTCAATAGCATGACGAGTAGAACAATTTAGATTAATTTCATTTATAAACTATCTATGAAAATTACCATTACGAAACCTTCAAGTTCACTTTTGCCCCAAACTGCAATATAAGCGAAGCATTGATTGTGAAACAGTCAAGCATTTACATGACATGTTCTGTAACTAGTGTGGTAGGTAGGTAATACCGATACATGTATATGAATATGTATAGTTATGTTTGAACTAATAAGTAATGTTAAAGAATTCATGTAAGAAACAGGGACAAGAACAAATATTGACATGTACCACATTTCAGACAAGGCTATATGCCATTGTAGAAAGGATTGTTTTCTTCCATCACAATCTAAAACACAATGACCCCCCCACCCACAATTTTCAAAACAGCACGACCCCCCCTACTGCCAATTTCAAAGACAGGGTGACCCCCCTACCAATCCACCGCCCCCCCCCCCCCCGGCCGAAGAAACTGACCGGTCCCTAAGCCGCTACTTCAAAGCAGATGTGGGTTACTCGGCGTCGTTAAAGTTTAGAAATTCTTTTTAGAAAACGTTTCAATAATTACAAAAGGTAAATGTTTACACACTATTACATTTTCTGTGAGTTGCTACATTATAAGTTACAAAATGGCAGGCTTTGTAGGTTGGATTTATGTCTGCACATTGTGTATTCAAACATGTTGTTAATTTTGCATAACGCAAAGCATCAATATCAAAACATGATATGTCGTCCACTATACTTGCCTAATGTAGGTATAACTCACATAAATGTAAGTTTGGTGATAGACAGTGATATCCTAAGGATGTCACTGGCAACCCAATAAGAACAGAGTATCGTATATGTCAAACATGGCCATTGACTTGGATAAGGCATGCGACGAGAGTTCAAGATTGTACTTTTGAAAAAAACACACACACAGTAATGTCTCTCACCTGGTGTTTACCCATATTTAAGCCGTCTTCATCTGCCTTTTTCTCCTTCACCCTATGAATCATATAACACAGAATTCAAAGTCAAAATCTGGTTAGTATTCTAGAAAACGATATAATACATATTACAACGTAATTAACCGGGTGAAGTTCACCACTTTGTAGTTGTCAATGAATCAATATGGGCAGAACGCTCAGTATAAAGACACGTCGTGTCCGATCTGATCCTTGGGAACAAAAAGAAAACTCGCTGTCACTAGATCGACTTTTCTTGTCGTGTTTTCTTATAGTAAAACTGTCAAACTCTCGTTTCTTAAATCATAACTAACTCACCTGTGACCAATATAACGTTATTATATGGCGCAACTCTGGGTTAAAAATAACATGTAAACTACAGCCTTTTTTTTTTACATATAACGATCGCCTCAAATGACAGGAATGGTCTGAATACTTTGTAACAATTGACATTGAGGTTGGGTATTGATTACAAGACCACTTTACATCCACATTTTTACCACTTGCATTATTTATGAAGTCAGAAGACATATATTGTGAGAAAATCGTCAATGTGAACCCCGGATGGAGTGACACCAAATTACGTTTCAGAAAATACAAATATATACGCTCACAAAATACATACAGGTAGGAAGTATAGGTAGATAAGGATGTGGGTGGGTAGGTAGGTGGGTAGATAGGTGGGTTGGTAGGTGGGTAGGTTGGAAGCAACAGTAAGTAAGTATGTACATATGTTGGTAGATGGGTAGGTAGGTAGGTAGGTCGGTGGTTATATAGATAGGTGGGTAGGTCAGAAATTGAGTAAATGTGTACATATGCACCGTAGGTCGATGGGTAGGTAGGTAGGTAGGTTGGTAGGTAGGTAGGTAGGGTAGACAGATATGTCTGTGGGTATGTCGTTTAGGTCTTCGTCTGTACAGGTCGAAATCTAGATAAGATAGTCATATTGGCCTACTTTGTAGTGGTTGGCATCTAGCTAACACCCAAATCTAACACTCAAAGCTACCATTGTCACGTTGGTATATAACAGTAGTGGTAGGCATTTAGCTAACACTGTCACATTGGGCTACGTCCGCACACAAATAGAATGGTATGAATGGTGGGGGGGGGGGGGGGTAAGGAAAAGGGGTGACAGATAGCTACATAACTTGAACAATTCCCACATACCCGGTGTTTTCAGGCATACTCCACTGTGTGGCAGGAGGTGGTCCTGCATTTTCTGTTCCAGCAACTTCGTCCTCGCCGGATTTCCCGCTCATCTTTCTCTGCTTTATGTTAAAAAATGTAAAAACTGTAAGATATACTACGTGCAATATATATATATATTTTGTATATACAAGAAGAAAAAGACTTTATTCTTGCGGTGCCAACAGACTTTCCAAAATGGTTAACTCTAAGTCACGTGACATATATTTGTCTAATGTGTTGTTTCCTCTGCCGTCACACAATAGTAGATAGCCCATTCCATTATGAAGGAGTGACAGTCATTGTTGTTTGGGGGTTACTTTTGTTTCATTTTGAAAAAAAAATCGTATTAAACTTCTCAAAAATATTTTGACTGATGTCGAGTTACTGTTAGAGCGCTAACAGTATGTGCTTAAGGAGACAGGACTAACATATGCGAAGCTTATAAGACGGTGAAGGTTTACACTATAAATGTTTAGTGGTCTGAGGTTTACAGAAGGGATAGATTTGTGATTAGACAACAAACACCCTATGTGTACTGTTATCGAGTTAGTAGTCTTGCTGCTAGACGGGCTTTCTTTCGATACTATAAGCGAACGAAGTTCGCAGTGAGGGCTTGGATGTTCCATCCTCGATAGCGATGTTCGGGCGTGTGTCGTATTCTATCGGAAGAACATCCGAGGTCTAGCAGATAGACTATCGAGTTAGCTGATAACAGCTAAAACAAGTATTGGGTATAAGTTACACTCAAATGTATAAAATCATCTTTTATTGAATATAAAAGTACATGTAATAAGGTATATGAATAGTTTCCCATGTTATATATTCCTCCTGTTCAATGTGGTGTCACATAAATGTAGGTGTGTATCTAGTATATCAGCTGCTAGACCTCGGATGTTCTTCCGATAGAATACGACACACGCCCGAATATCGCTATCGAGGATGCAAGCCCTCACTGCGAACTTCGTTCGCTTATAGTATCGAAAGAAAGCCTGAACGTCTAGCAGCAAGACTAGTGTGTATCTTGGTATGTGCATCTTGTGTACTTCGACTATTAGCCAAAATGGCTTTGGTTACAGATTCTGTCGCCTTACATATAATTCAATTTTCAAATCAAAATGTCTGAGGGTGTGGTATAGCCCACATATTAGTTAATTCATGGAATCTGGCTACATCAATGATAATTAACAATACACAGCGGTATCGATTACGTCATCAACACTTCGTTTGCTTTTAACTCCACCTGTAGAGGCCATTATGAATTCTCCTCCTGCTTTCTTTCGTTATTGATCTCTTAATTCTGTATTTGTTATGTCTTTATAATGTTTGGACCCGTGCACAGTAGGAATAACCACCTAAAAGTTAACATCATGAAAAAGGACACATCTTGTTTGAGCCAAACATTTTTTTTATAATGACACAAAAGTCACTATTTGAAAAGGAGTGACGCTCTTGCGTCCATTTTGCATTTTTTAAAGTATTTCATTGAACCGCCCTTTCCTCAGGGCAGATATAATTATCTGGAATGATTTGTCTCTGAAAGCTTTACAGAGTAAAATTAGCAGGCGATTCAAAACACAGGTGAATAGTTCGGAAGAATTTTTATCCCCCGTTTTGTTTGTTCTCGGTATTTATATATTGAAAAGAGTAGTCGACGAGATAGTCTCCTTGTAAAGAAGTCTTAATTCATTGAACTTGCTTTCATCCGCTTTGCATGGATAAGAAGGCGATACATGTTAAAAGAAAGAATTGTAGGGAAGTTATGTGTCCTATTGCAAGTTTGTTTATTTCCATCTACTTTAGAAACGAGTTTTGGAGATGGGAGTACATTTTGACAAACACTTATGCACCGAGACACGTGTACACTATGACACGCTGTGTTCATTTACAGTGCATGAACGTAAAATCATAACTAGCTGTACTATAGTGTACATGTTGTTTTACTTATTTTAATCAAATATTTACCATTTTCATCTGTTTAGACTGTGCACAATGTGTGATGGCACTCGTGAATTATGCGGGTTACACTAAGTGATAACTAGACATGCCAGGCTGTATAAGAAACGTTCAGTCGTTCAATCATCAATCTATCTATCCTCTAATTATCGCTATGTTTCGACTTCATCCATAGACCCTCCACCAACGTTGGTGTAGGGTCTATGCTTCATCCTAGTTTTAAAAATCTTCAGGATCTAGAAACGACACAGCATTACCTGGCAGGGTCAAGATGTCAAATCAGACACTTTGTTTTTGTCTTGGTCGAACTAATTCTTAGCACATCCAAAAAAATGACTTTTTGAATAACTATAATGTATTTACTTTGATGATACATAGATGCTACATGGAAAAATATCATACACATACCTTATTCGATCAGCTGGAAGGAAACCACAACACAGTGATGTGGACTCAACAACAAACTAAAGACGTGTACAACTTTGCCCAGCTGTGAAACAGAAGAACTTATTTAGGTGTTCGATTTGTGAGAGACTGGTACTGTCTGTGTCTGTGTATACTTTGTGCAGGGGTGGGCTATCTTCATAAAACGTAACGGGAAAATCGTATTATGCAAAGGCTTTGTATTTCCCCATCTGGCATGAGTCATGACATCTTTAGTAAAGTAAACTCTAATATTGACGTACACCAATATCATAACAGAATAAAAAAATCCCGTAATTCCCTCACTTTCATATCAACGTACCCCCTGGCAAAGTAAACGCTCCTGCAGATGAGTTAATTAAGAAACGTTCTCACCAAGATCAAAAGACGTCCTAAGAAGTAAAACGGATCAATACATATTAGTGAACTTTCACCTTAGTCTGCCGCAGGCAAAGGACATCGCACTGTTAAATCGAAGTTTGGAATTTAAGATCAAAAACCTCAGAGATGGATGTAAAATTCTGATAATCACACTGTATTGTAAACTGCACGTATGGATACCAGTGGCAGTGTCTTAACAAAAGTGTATTTAGTTGAGGTTACTCGGACTAAATGTCAGGTGCAGTTCGAACGAAGACGTACAGTCTCAAATACTTTATTTGATTAAACGATTCAAACTTACATAACACTGTATTGTCCTTGCATTGTCAGCTTAAAGCTTTAAAAGTTTCTCCAAAAAGACCCAACATCGCACCGATCGGAAATTACATTTCTTTGTGTATTACATATCTTCTGTTTAACAGACACTAAAAATGTTAAAGTTCTTTTGATACTCTCACAAAATTGACAATTTGGTTACAGACAAGATATCAGGTCTTTATCCGATTTCGACTACCCTTCACATACACATGGACATCAAGTCGGTGTACACGGTACCATCAATGACAAGCAGAAAACAAACTTAGCTAATTATAAGTATTGGCCTGGTCATAGACCCTACACCAACTGGTCTATGGCCTGGTGTATTGCTCAGCTAGCAAAATAAAACGAAAGACAGAGAAATGTTAGAGCTGTTGGGGCGTTGCTCTATTATCTATAACAATCATGCAGAAAGTCGTCTTCAGGATTAGACCATTCATTACACAATGATGCCACTAATCACGATAGAAACAATTACCAAGATTAAAGTTGCAACTGAATATCATTTTGAAAATGTTTTGTTAGACCGAATACCTTACTCGTTATACCGTACATTCCGAGTATTGAATCACTTACGGGTGAAGGTATTTTTTTTTGTAACTGTACATGAATAAAATTGATTTTTGGGTCCACACCCAAAAAATCAGCGCTCTCAACGGTGCCGGTTATTGCAATACTTACATGTTATGGATAAGATCTACCACTGATTAACATGTATAATATTTGATTATTGGTTTTTTAAAACAATTTTCAGTGAATAAATTGCGGTTGTCTGATCGAAAAATGATACTACTGTACAATTACAAAGCTAGTGCAGTTTTAACTCATTGAATGCAGTCAATCGCCTTCGACTTAGCAAAAACACGATAGAGGACGCCCTACGAAACGTGGTCTATGACGGTCCATGACGGTCAGTTTGGTGGCAATGATTGCTGAAGAGCGCCGCCTTCGAACATATTTATGACCCTGCCTAGCCTGCTGAACGATGTCCGTATAGGCCCGCTAACTCTTCCTCCCTTCGCTCTCCTCTAAAACTATCAAAGACTATGAGTAGAGAAGATTTCCTGAAAATCACCGACTCATATATTCTATACTATGTGTCTTAGCAGTTAATACAAACACTGTGACTGTCGCATTTTACACATACACTTTATTAAAAACGCTAGAAATAATTCCCGGGAAAAAGAAATTCGCGATTAACTGTTAGCTTGGAGGGTCAGTTCAGCTCACGCCAAACCAAAGACAACAAAAACACCGTCTGCAAGGCAGCTTGTCGTTGACTGCAGGGAAAGTGATACGTGAACAATTGTTTTCAACAGTTTCGGTAAGTTTTATAATACAAGATTTTGTTTTTATCAGTCAGTAATACCAGTGATATCTGACGAAAGTCTTTGTGCGGTAAAATTCTGACATATTTCTCCACGGCATGTACGATGTTCGGACAGACAGTCGCCGAATCTCGACCAGGTCCCCTGTAGTGTGCGTGTGTGAAGTACGTGTACTCAGAATTTGAAATATCTAATATGTTGAAGTTGCGTGTATGTTATATACATACTATTATAGGTTTCCATGGTTACTCTGGCTAGTTCCAAAGTTACCACGTCATTATTGTTGAATATCCAAATACCACGCTCTTCAAATGTACCCAGTGTCGTTCATAGTCACCGTTGTGTTGTGTACCGCTCATCGTTTTGGGTAACGGTAAGTACAATAAAACGTACAATAAAAAGTGAGAGGTCACAGTCACAAAGCGTAGCCACATTTTGGTACGTGTCTGTGTGAATGCATTTGGAAACATTTCCTATCGTCCCCTCACCTGTTGCTCCTCATACTAAATACTAAAAAAAATGAAATTGGAGTAATTTTCTGATATTTAAATGTCACAAGGTTTAAAAGTTATGTACCCCTATACAGTATTTAGGTTTAACTTGGGTTTTTGAATCAGAATGGTGCAGTCACTTAGCTGTATACACAAATTAGAAACATTCCTTGCATAGTCTAACTATAGTGATAATAAAATCATTATCATTTCACCCATATTTATCTAAGACTAGTCAGATGTGATTGACCTTTCCCCCCCCCCCCCATACCCATTTGCTCCAATAAATCCAGAATAAAGACACACATTTTCATCATTGGGCTTTATTTTACTTTAAATAGGTATTTTTATTTTTCAAGTGTTATACTCAGTAGAGACAAGAGCAGAAGAATGCTGGCAAGAATTTAGAAACTGCTCTGACTACAATTAATATATTGTGTTAAACTTAGTGGTTAGGTTAGGCTAAGGACGTGGATAGATTTAGACATGCATGTAGACATTGGAGAGAGAGTCCCTCTGCAATGTCAGTGATTTAGACTTCCTATATTCATGATCATGACAAGTAATCAGTTTAATATGCAAAGTTTGCTGTTAGTTACATATTCTATGAGGTAAAACCAAGCATCAGACTTTCAGACTTCACCTCCATTACAAAGAACACCATCTCCTTCTCCTTGTGTTTGTTTTGGTTACGGTATTGTGACTTTTGTGTCGCCTGACATGTCAGTGAGATTAATAGGATAGCAGGTATTGAGGTCACTGATTCAACCCTGTCGTAGTTTTCACCTGATAATCTGTTTTACAAAGTCCAGCTTTGTTTTCAAGTAGTAGTACATGATTTAGTAAGTACAATGCATGTACGTCAAGCCATTGTGAAGTGTATGAACTTGCATTGTATTCATACAATGGTCAGTAAATCGACATTGACTTGTCCCAACTTGCAAACAATCAGACATTGTCAAACACTTACATATGATCTCCATTATTTCATTTTCTTTTATAAGAAGGATAAGCTCATGACTTCAAACGTTCAAGGAAAATTTCTCTCCTTCATTCTATTGATGAATTGTGAAGATATTTCACTGCTTTCACGAGATACTTGTATATCTAAGTCTAACACACTAGTCTTCATATAACAGAACAAAATGTATCTTATTATGATTGTCTTCAAAAATAGATACAGACAACAAAAGATATTATTGCAAAGAGTAAAAGTGATATGTTGCTGACAGTCTCAAATGTCAGGTTAATTGATGGCATGCTAATAATACATGATTACCACAGTGGAATGGCTTCTATGTGGAGTATGTCAACAAATGCACTAGTACTGTACATGTAGTATGAAATTTATACATGTAGTATAGAGCTATTAAAAATTATTGATATTAATAATGAATAAATCATCAATTTTTCTGTCTCCCCCTCACGGCCCTTTAAATACAAAGTAACATAACCATACATTTAAATAGTGTCTTAAGTGTACTCACAATATAGAAAAACACCCTTCCTATATGAATGAATGAATGAACAAATGAATGACTGAATGAATGACTGAATGAATGGAATTTATTTCACCAGATAACAAAAATAAGCTACACTTTCAAAGAAAAATATGATTCAAATATACAGAATGAATACAAAAGAAATAGACAATTGTTATCTGATGTGGATCATACATATGTATGGTATCGTGAGTGACTTAAAAGGGCTAATGATGCGTCAAGCTCCATGTCATCACATTTGTATTATCTAAGTTAATATGGAATTATTCTCTTGTTCTGTGATAAGTTTTTCTATAACATTGCCAAACAACCCTTTTTGACATATATATTTTTAATGTTAATCCTGAGTGGGCCTTTAACTGTTCAATAACATGGCTCTGAGACTGACAGTGGAATTGTAGTAAAACTAGAAATAGGTAGAGATGACTTAGAATTCACAGTTTTCTATCAAAGATAATTGTAAAGGTGCCAGCTGTGTTTTTTTTCAGCCATGCATTGTGGCATTTTGAGAGAGGACTTGACTGGATTACAGTTTTTGTGATTTTGGTTGTTGGTATTGTATGAAATTATAGATTTGTTAATAACAATGAATTATTTATAATTTTCAGAATGTTTAACAATCATACTTACAGTAAACAAATAAGTCATTACCTGCCACTGTTTGTGACCTTTAACCTTTGACACAGTATGATGTATTTGTACCTGTACATTCACTATGTGTGAAACATATCATTGCATATGAAGTATAAATACATATGTTTATGTAGGTATGTAGTCCAAGGTAAGATGAGTCATTTATCAAATTATGGTAGCAAAAAGGCAAGCACACATATGGTTTACTGGTTTGTCTTTGTGGTACATGTCAGAATTTTTGTTATGTACAAACACGTTCTGTAGGTAGCATTATTTATGAGGCATTTAATAAAAGGAAAAATGCTAGATATTTAATATTTAATTTTGTATTTATAAACTTCTGTGTGTAATCCTATAGGATTGGAAGATTTGACTTGTGCAGTTTTGTAAAGCATTTATTGGTACATGTAGGTTACATAAAATAAATCAGCTTGACATACTACACGATAGCACACCACACCACACCACACCACACCACACCACACCACACCATACCATACCCTATCACACCATACCACACCACATGATACCACTCCACAACACATGGTACCATACCACACCATACCTTACCATACAATGAATGTACCACCACACCACACCACACCACACCACACCACACCACACCACACCACACTGGACCAATACACCATACCTATCCACACAACACATACACTGCACCACACCATAACAATTTTACCATACCATATCACACATCATACCATACTATACCACACAACACCACACTATTACCATACCATATCATACCACACCACACTGCACCACTAAATACCATACCACACAACACCACACTGCAGTGCAGTATACTATTAAATCAGACCGCACCACACCAGATTGCACAACACAACACCATACCATACCACACCCTACCATACTGTATCATACCATATGATGCTGCACCACACCTTACTATACCACACCACACCATATCATACTGTACCATGCCACACCATGCCATGTTAATTGTATCTTGAAAATGTCTGTGACCCACAACCAACACACATTTCAATTTACATGTGTAAAAAATTCATAGCTACAGATTATGATACCTTGGGTGGAGTAATAACCTTTATTTGATTAAGATATTGCAGCCGCGATATTGATATAGTGTATGTTGGGTGTTACTGTATAACAGTATAACAAACAAAAGTTTTGGCATGGCCAAGATGAGATCTGTTCATGTTGTATACATGTATATGAGTTTCATGCAGACATACAAATTTATCACATGTGAAACAAAGAGAATATTTAATATGGCCAAGACAAATTCTATTTCCAGCTGCTTTAAAAATTTAAATAACGCATTACTAGGGAACTGAGGTCTTTTTATATGTTTCTGTCTGTAAGAATTGAAGTTATTTTGGTATTTGTACATGTATGATTAATATTACATTTTGTACTTGTCAAATCCTTCTGTTGTTTGGCCCAGGATATACACTGTAATCATGCTGTAGTTGGGAAACCTCTAGTTGTCATGACAACATGCAAGTGAAATATTCCTGAAGGTAGGCTTTCTCAAAAGCAAGAGATCCCTAATTATTAGTGTTTCAAACCGTTCACTTACCCAGCATGCTACAAGCATACAAGGTAGATATGTAACATGTATGATGCTGTCAGTGTAGCACTACTAATATTATACTCAGATATGTTCTATACCCATAGGGGTTTCACTGGCTTGTTTTCACTAGTCTCATCTGTCTATTTAGTTGTCATGTGCAACACACCATACTGGTAAAACGACATTAGCACATAGACAGACTCATCTAAAACCCTGAGGGGGTTACATCGTGACTTCCTTCATCTAAAACCCTGAGGGTTTACATCCTGACTTCCTCCCATCTCATTGTGAGAGAGCACGGTGTAGGTCTAAGCAGATAGGCTGAGTGGGCAGCACATGTTGTGTTCATTATAAAAGTGATGTTCATACAAATAGCAGCTGTTTTGTGATACATGTACCCTTTGAACAGAAATGGTGTGCTGATAACATTGCTGTATTTTAACTGCTATGGTAGGTTGTGTCTGTGGTCTGTATGTCTGCCAAGTGAAAATCTATGGCGTGGTTACCCTTGGTTATTCTACAAATACTGTTAAAATCTGAAAATTTCCTTCTCAGACAAATTTTTGCTTATTTCATAAAAGAAAAAAAAATAATTTGAAAATATGTAATATTTATGTTCAAAATTGCCAAATTTTCCACGAAATTTCTTTGATATTATTGGCAGTGGTATATTTATGTTATTCTCCAATATTTTTCTTCATTCAGGCAAAAATACTTGTCGTGTGATGAGTCGCTTGACGAGTACTGACAAAGGCCCCTTAGGTCACTCATATTTTCCTTGGCTGAACAAAGAAATATATTGAGAAATAACATCTAATCATCATATGTCTATTTGTAATCTTTCTTCTCTCTTTGCTGTTATTTTAATTATCATTCCTGCCTTCTGCCTCATGATGGATTGTTATATGACATGTCTATAAAAGTTATGTAAGCTATTTTTGTATTTATCTAACAGATCTCATCCTTAAGTACATTGACACTGTTATTTTAACAGACATATTCACAGAGTCAAATACATTTTGGAAAGGGAAAACTTTTTTTATAAAGAATGAATTTTTGACTGTGAGTAGAAATAGTCATTACATTTGTAACTATGAACCCAGAGTCTGCAAACATTCATTCCGGCACTTTTTTTTTTTTTACTTATAATTTTGTTGTGTCTTGACTGTTTTTAGAATGTTTTACTAAGGTTTTGGGGAAATGTGTACTTTATGTACCTTGTTCTATAATGGTTGATAACCCAGGTAAAAAACCAGTAACCTAGAGGTTCTAGTAAATTTTACCTACTTACCATCCATAAGAAAGACACTATTTGAAGCCATGTACATGTACCCTCTGTATCAAATTAAATTCAATTATTGTCACTGAGAATGTAAAACTGAAAAAAACACGTTAAAATCTAAGGATTGTCTTTTTGAAACCTGAGATGCTGACATTTTCTGTTAGTTTGTCTTTTAAAAGTCAGCCATCTTTAAATACTTTATTGTATATTGATTACAGATTGTTTAACCTACGATCCTTACCAGCTGAATTTCCTATTGACATGTAGTAATATTGCAAGTTTCAAATTTCAGTAAATTACTAAATTTTTGTTATAGAGTAGTCTACTGTTATTTCAAACAAAATGAAATGACTGACTTCATTTGTACACCATACTTAGAGTTTAGAGTTTCATATTTATAAACAGTACTAGTAAAGCTAGTACTTAATAATCTGTATTTGATATATGAATGTACTATTAAAGAATACTATTATTTTGTCTTTTTAGATGGAGTCTTGAGATGGCAGACTACTCATAATTTACAATAATATTTGAAATGGATTAGTGCAGCCTAAATCACCATGGGGGACACTTTATTTGAAGATGACATGACTTCTTCAAGTGTTTTTGAGGCTAAGACTATGTACAGAGATTCATTTTCTGTGCTGTATGAACTCTTTGAATCCAGTAAGTTGTGCGACGTCTTACTGAAAATCGGTGAAAAACGAATAAAATGTCATAGAATTATTCTAGCAAGTGCAAGTTCTTACTTCCGAGCCATGCTTACTTCTGAAATGAGTGAAAGTCGACAGGACATTATAACGATAAAAGATATCGACGAGAGTGCAATGGAAGGATTGATTCGGTTTATGTACACAAGTAAGATTACCTTGACGACAGAAAATGTCCAACAAGTGTTATATGCTTCATCGATACTTCAGATGGAAATGGTAGTTAGGGCATGTTGTGATTTCATGAAGACACATCTTCATCCGACAAACTGTCTTGGGGTACGCAACTTTGCTGAATTACATGGTAGGACAGATCTCGTCCATGCTGCTGATAGATTTACATATGATCACTTCATAGAAGTGATCGACAGTGAAGAATTTCTTCAAATTAGTGCCAGGCATTTTGGACTGATTTTGACATCTTCAGATTTGAACGTCTCAAAGGAAGAAGAAGTGTATGAGGCAGCAATGAAGTGGGTGAAATGTGAAATCAGGTCTCGATCTCAGCATCTACCTGATTTGATGTCCAAGATACGACTACCTATGTTACCAGCTGACTACTTGATGAATGTTGTCGAGAAGGAAGAACTTGTTAAGAAACATCATTCATGTAGGGACTTGGTGGATGAAGCTAAGAATTATCACTTGTCTAATGCTAATGTAGCGCCAAAAATAACTAGAAGACTAAAACTTTCATTGAGAAGTAAGCCAAGGAAAAGCACAGCAGGTCAGTAAATGTTAACATGTTCTTTTTGAGTATGAAGTAGTTGAATGCATGTTCTAAATGCACTGGATATTAAATCTATGGAAACTGAAGCCCTATTGAATATAATGACTATTAATGATCAAGGTATACATATGTACATATACATAGACTCTGGAAACCAAGGGGCTATACATATGTACAGTCAAGAACGAAAACAGGTCAGTCAATTTGATTTAGAATTCAGATAGTGAGAGAAGCTGATAAGAAGTGCATGTATAGGGATATGAAATCATGGGGTTTTTGCACAGCACAAGTTAATCATTGTTTCTGTCTATATGTATATGAACGTATATTCTGTACAGTGTCTCAGAATGTCATGTCCTAGAAATATTAAAGTTATACAATGTTCTCGTCTCCTTGGAATTTTTTACAAGAGGGTTTTTCTTGTAATGGAGCTGTGACCACTTCTCATGGCCATTAAGCCTCATGGACACTTTGTGGCAATTGTAGATCATGCTCTGAACGATTATTTATGTCTTGAAATTGGAAAACATCCAGCAGTTCCTGAGAATGCCACTTGTCACAAGCCAACAAGGACAAATGTCCCTTCCTGAAGATAGAAATTTTGACATTTAATTTCAGAAACATGATTGCATGTGTACACTTGTCATTTAATATAATCTCGACGTAACTGTAAGTGGTTAGAAATTGTGATATCATTTTCTCAAGAGGGCTGTTTAAAAAATACTACTTGATTAGCATCCTTCTAACCAGGTTGAGAGAAACAAGTTGTCATAGTTACATACAGACATGGAAGAAATACAAAAAATAATACTCTGTTTTACATTTTGTTGTTGTGTTGTGATGTTTTGAAATTCACATGACAATATAGATGTGCTTATCACAAAACCTAGAATAATTTAGCAATGATGAAACATTAGCTGTGAGTGAATCATTTTAATTCAGTGCATGTAAATTGTATATTGTACATGATAAGAGTACATACAGGCAATCATTTACTCATTACTGTTCTGTTATTGCCATGCTGTTATGCAATTAACATTCAATTTAGCAAGTTGTCATTTGTGGCTGGATATTGGGATGTAGTGTTTGGCATACCAATTTTGCATGTCAGTTTGCTTGGCTGGATTTAATATTTTGCATATCAATTTATCAAGTTATCATGTCTGGCTTGGTTTAGCATTAGACATGTTAATTTGGCAAGTTACAGAATGTGTCATAGCTGGCTTGGTTTAGCATTGGACATGTTAATTTGCCAAGTTATGTCTGGCTAGATTTAGTATTGGGTATGCCAATTTGGCATGTTGTCATGTCTAGCTGGATTTAGTATTGGGTATGCCAACCAGCAATGTCAGTTTCCATGTGTTGGTTATTCTAGTTAACGATAATAATAATTACTCAAATATATAAAAATAACAATATTGTAAATATATAAACTAATTGAAGTATTATTGAATTCTTATCAGTACATTACATAACATCCTTATGTTAAAAGTGGCTATATGGATGAAGAAGTGGTATTTATTTTGAATTTTCAATTTATAAAACAACTGTACAATGTGTTTCCAACTGTTGTTTTACACACTTTAATTTTTTGAAATTTATTGTGCTACAAAAAAGAGCTTGATATACAAGTACATGTATGTTGTTTCACAATTTTTTTCAAGTAGAAAAATATATTAAAGTGATTAAAAATAAAAAATAAATACCAAATTCAATTTATAAAACAACTGTGCAATGTTTTTCCTACTTGAAACTAAGTGTGAAACAGCATCAATTAAGTCCATGTTTATAACTCAACTTGATAAATTGCAATAGCTAAAAAAGTGGTAAAATGGTATTTATTGAGTTACAAAAAAGAGCTTGATATACATTGTATATTGTTTCATATTTTTGAAAAATATATTTAAGTGATTAAAAATCAAAAATAAATCTCCCAATTCTCATCCATACGGCTACTTTAATATGCATGTACAATACTGACTAAATCATAAATGGATCTGAAACAAATATATCCTTTTATAATATAGGAAAATTGTTGTAAATAAAACAGAGGTCAAATCCTATTTGAAATGAAAGAAGTGCCCTAGGAAAGGTCAAAAGTACTTTACAGAAAGGAGAATGCTAAGTGCCTGATAATGTAAAAATAAAAAAGCAATTTAAAAAATCTGATAATTTAAATGACTTTACTACATATGAGAACCTAACCATGGGATAGTAGGATATCTTCAGTTGTGATTTGAAAGATTCAACAGAGGTAGCAGGCCTAATTTGGGTGAGCTAGTTTCTAATTTAGGACAAGCAATTGCACTAGGGAAAGCGTATTCTCTATTGCATTTGTCACAGGTGATCTAACAACTAATGCAGGTAACTGTTTTCTACATCTCTTCCTTTTGTACTAGACTGTAGGATGTAAACTAAGAATTCAGAATGACAGATCTGTCACTATTTTAGCTAATGCAGGTAGCTGTTTTCTACTTCTCTTCCTTTTGTACTGGACTGTAGAATGTAAACTAAGAATTGAGAATGACAGATCTGTCACTATGTGAGCTAATGCAGGTAACTGTTTTCTACATCTCTTCCTTTTGTACTAGACTGTAGAATGTAAACTAAGAATTAAGAATGACAGATCTGTCACTATGCTGATCGAGCTAGGGGCATATGTTACAAATGATACAATATTATTTTATTAAACAGGATGTTTTATTGTAATATTGTATAAAGGGTACATTTGTATAGTATTGTTTACATTGTAATTATGTTTTGTGTTAGTTATCAGGTAAGAATTGATACTTTTACTGTTAATTATGAAATATACATCAGTTAATAGGACAATTAGTTATTATTCCCTGTTTTCCTCAATATTATTCTTTGTTCAGAGAGATCTACAGTAACACTGGCACCAAGACAAGTCTTGATCTGTGCTGAGAAAAAAATGGGTACTGACAAAACTCTTAGTTTCTGGGTATTTTCTGACTGAATGAAGAAAAATATTGGGGAATAATATAATTGTGCCTGCACAAGTAAAATTTATCAGTGATGGCAACTTTAAACTTTTTGACTCCTGTTTAAAGAACTATATGGAGCTGCAGACAAAATGACATAGATGAGTGTTGTCATGATGTAGAATGACCAGGTCCTGGTGATGAATTCCATGTTTTTCATTTACATGTGTTCAACTTGGTTTGCGTGTGGTATAGTGAGTTATTAAAATAACCAATTATAGGCAGGAAAGGAAGACAAGTCAAGTTGTGATCCTCTCCAATTACTGAAGTGAGTTTGATTTACAGTCCAAATAATAATCATAGTAATAATAATGATTTATTGCATCTGTAGAAAGTGTACATTTCTATCAGTAAAGATAATTTGTTCACTTAGTCATAACAAGTGTGTAAACATATGTAAAATAGTATAGTAAATTTATATTATATTTCATAATTCAAAAGCTGTTTTGATAAAGTGACCAACATCCTTAATTACATTAGTTTGGGTATTACTAATGAGGAATAGAAACTTTTGGAGGCTAGCTGCTTTGTATTTCTGATGGAAACATTATTTGAAAATACTTACTTATGAACAGGTATGAACATTTCAATGTTCATACCTAAAATGTCTACCATAGAGACACTGTTTATAGAACAGACAGTACAATACCAGTATTGTGTACTAATGGGTAATTTATCAAATTCACTTTCTTTACATCATGAGTAAGGTCACCAGCTGGAGAACAAGGCCGATTACCAAACAATCCCACTTCCTGTATCAGTGAGTGGCCTTGGAAGGGAAGACTTGCCAGTTTTGTCCACTGCATGGGGCATTTTATACAAAAGTCCAAGTGTGGTCAGATGTTGACATTTTTAACTTTCTGAATCACTCTAACAGATTCAACATTTCCTGCTAGTATACATGGCAAGGTCTAACTCATTCTGCTATTGTGTTGTAGCATATTTAATTTGCAATATTCTTTCTGATGGTGCACAACATGAACCATAGTATTAGTATATCCATGGACGTTATAAGGGGGGACCTCTATAGCACATGTATATCCAACTCTACATTACTTACTACTGGCTTATCAGATGTTATGGTGAATGACATTTTAAAACCAGATAGCCAAGAGTCTGGGCTAAAGTGTTTGAGGCCAAAGTCCAACATTGACTTGTACATTTGTCAATATTGTGAATGGATAGGTATATCACGCCTAGCAAAATGACTTGTATAAGCCTGATAGAATGAGTAATTTTAATACTTTTTCAGTTCAGTGAAATACTACCAAACTATCTATAGGAGCCGTATTACCGAGGTCTGCAAAACCCATATCCAGGCCGTAAAGGTTTTGTCATGTACCCCATGTGTGTGACACAGAAACATTATTTGAATCACATAATAAAAAAAAAATCACATAAATTGGCAATGAAGTATTTTTTTTATTTGCAAAAAATGTCAAAATAGTGAAGACATTAACAAAGCCAAATCACTGAGTGAATGGATATCGACAAGTGCACCACTTGTCATATTTGGGCAAAGTGTGCTGGGGCATGATACAGAAAATTACTGCTCAAATTTGATGCACATGCTCTCCATTGAATTGCATTGGACGCTATACTGGGTATATATGATAATATAAGGAGGTATAATACATCCATGGTTATGATAACAGGAAAGATTTCCACTTGTATAGTTGTACTATGTAGGCGGATGTTAAAGTCAAAGAGAGTGACAGGGGTAAAGGTCGTGAGAAATGTTTCTGTGAAAGTGACTCTGAAAGTGATGATGTCAGTATGGATTATGTACTTGTGGAATTCAATAATCTTGTTGGTTGGGATCAAGGGATTAATGTTCCATAAGTCTCAACCCTGTGTAAACTGATACCAACCATGGTCTTACTAACTGTGTGCTGTATTGGAATTCAATATGTAACACTGCCAGTTAGTAATAGGCCATTCATTATAAATCTTTTGTATAAATGCTGTTAGGACCAGAACTTTAAATAACACAAATTACAGTGTAGATATAACTCTTGCATCCACAAGTTCTTGATGAACATAGCTTCTTCTTTTAAACATATATGTCATTGTGCCTGGAAATGACATTCATAATTTCTCTGATTAAGATTGCATGTCTACATTGTCACAATTTGTGTTTTAGGCATTCTCGCAAACCAGAGGTTATTAATATTATTTCTACCTCTACATTTCGAAAAAGCCCTGTGGGAGGCTCGTAAGAACGTTGCCATAAAACAGGCCGTGGTTTGCAACGATGTGTTTTAGGATGAACCATACTGACAGATTTGACATCCAGGAAACAAGTATTACCCTTATGACAATGAGTATCATGTGCATGCAGGCTTCCACAACCCTCATCCACCTCTTGTAGTGTTAAAAAGACTGCATGCAACATGAATAGTGAATAAGTAATGTACATGCGAGTATCTATTAGATTGGATTGAGAGGACATTTAGTATAGCTGGGGATTACAGAGGATTGTAAAGTCCATACAGTACATAAATATATATCGTTCTGTAAACTATGATGTCGATCAGAATGGGGAATGCATTTTATAACCACATTTGAAATATTGTGAGAGTAATGTGTATGTATTAAAATTAAGAGTTTTGAAATACATTTATTGACATAAATAAAAATTCACTAGTAATATTTATCCATAGTAATGGAATCTAGCTGATGTAGAAAATATTGGATTTGATTTAATTCAAATATAAGTATAACACACACACACACACACACACACACACACACACACACACACACACACACACACACACTCACACACACCCATACATACATACATACACACATACACATACATGTATACATGTATACATTGGGATGTATGTTCACACTGATATTATAGTATCACTTCAGAATACATAGTACACACACATACACATATACACACACATGCACACACACATACACACACGCACACACACACATACACCCATACACACATACATACATACATACATACATACATACATACATACATACATACATACATACATACATACATACATACATACATACATACATACATACATACATACATACATACATACATACATACATATGTACATTGAGATGTATATTCACACTGATATTAAGATACTATCACTTCAGAATGTTGGCTGTATGTACAATACAAAGACAAAAACAAAGTACAGTATCATCTTAACCAAGTCAACTGTATCAAATCTACAACATTACATGTATATACTATGCACGCTTTTCTGGCTTTTACCCTCTGGCTAAATCACTCTGAGTTCAACATATAATTGAGTGTACAGAATAACTCCCAATGCCCAACTGATTTTAGATTAAGTATACAACTATATTCCAGCCTAGCAAGCAGTTTTATTACAACCGTTAATAATATAGTAATGTCATGTATGTCCCAGTTATGGTTTGGATTACAAGTCACCCAGTTTTTAATAAATATACAAAAATATATCCTCCCTCCCTATGACAATCACACAATGTCGCGCAAGCTTAATAAACCAACTTTGTTCGTTTACGGCTACACCCCTCCCTTATTCCTCTAAACAAATGTTTACAAGTGCGACATCAACACATTTATATGTGATGTAAACCATGATGAAAATTGTAGCGATCACACATACTACTATAATCAATGCAGTGTAAAAATATGATGGTAAATACATCGAAATACAACTGGAAACCCAGCACGTTATATCATATTAGAAGTAAATTTTAATCAACTTATCAACATCTCAGTAGTAAATACAGAACCTGTTGTCATTGAAGGCATGAATATTTTTGAAATTTGGTTAGATGTTCAAAAATGAAGTTCAGCAATCGCATTGATGCCAGCCCCCCTCCTATCCTAAATGATTGAAGTTAATTTATTGAGCTTGTGTGACATTGTGCGATCGTCCCTAATAATGTACATGTAAGTGTACAGTTGTAATGTATCCCAACCATGGTTACAACATACAAGTTACATGCAAAGTTAATTTATCTCTTGGAAGAGAAATTATAGTGACATGGTTTCCTACATTAAATAGAATACCAAAGAGTAAAATATAAGATGTATAATATACAATTAATCATGGTACAAACAAAGAAAGTGTCTGATGAGAAATGAAGCTGCTAAATCTAGATATGCATGTCATATAATAAATGATGAATATATCGAAAGTGAAACAATAACAATGGTTGAATTTGTTATAAATCACCTGGTACAGATACATACACACACACACACACACACACACATACACACACACACACACACACACACATACACACACACACACACACATACACACACATATACACACACATACATTCACACACACACACACACATATATACACACACACATACATTCACACACACACACACACACACATACACACACACACACACATACACACACACACATATACATACATACATACTGTACATACATACATACATACATACATACATACATACATACATACATACAATGTACACTCAGTACTTATGCTTGTTGGTGACTGACCATTTAGCTTATCTGATTCTTACCACTGCAGTCAGAGTCGACTTGGTTTGATTTACAATTTCTCAGAACTGTATGTAAAACAGGATGATGTTCAGTTTGACTCTACTGAACAAATCACCAGTCTATAGACAGTCATAAGATATCCCAATGGTTGTTTTAATTACAAATCACCCAGCTTACTTGGCACACAGTCATATCCAGTGGTTGTTTTAATTACAAATCACCTAGTCTATATAGGTACACAGTGATATGATATCCCAGTGGTTGTTTTAATTACAAATCACCCAGTCTATGTAGGTTACTGAATAATACACAGTCATAAGATATCCTAGTGGTTGTTTACAAATCACCCAGTCTATAGGTACACAGTCATAAGATATCCTAGTGGTTATTTTAATTACAAATCACCCAGTCTATATAGACACACAGTCATAAGTCATCTATTCCCATGACATTAATTCACCATCTTAATGTCAGTTGAATGTTCTTTTTTATCACCTGCTTTAATGGTGCATGAACTCAGGCTGGGAAATCATAATAGCAAAGCTCAATGAAAGGTGCGGTGCAGGCAGTTGCTTGACAGACTCACAGCATACAAAGAGGGAATATAAGTCTACTGATAACTATATTATGTATCTCTAGTTGTCATCTTCATTGTGCCCTTAGTTGTATTGTTCTAATGTACAAGATACAATATTTGAATCTAAAAGTCTGTTTTCGTTGTGTTGTGTTGTGTTGTGTTGTGTTGTGTTGTGTTGTGTTGTGTTGTGTTGTGTTGTGTTGTGTTGTGTACTGTATGTGTTGTATTGTGTTGTATTGTATTGTGTTGTGTGGTGTGGTGTGGTATGCTGTGCTGTGCTGTGCTGTGGTGTCGTCATCAATGTCAGGGGTCTGGCTATACTGATTGCTAGCTTTATCTTGTCTCCCCCATGTACCCTTCTCTTTCTTTTTGTTACATGTAAATTACCATTCTCTTTATTTCAACGTGATGGTTTGTAATCATTTTATTTGTATAAACAAAAACCAAACAACTTATTTATTATTATCATGCCAGATGTTGTGCTGTTTTGTGTTATTACAGTAGTCATTGTGGATTGTTGAGTTGTTTATGTCATGCATTGCATAGAGTTGAATTGTTTTCTTGATGTGTTGTTGTCATTGTTGTATTGTGATGTACCTGTTCTTACAATTTATTTCGCTTAATTGATTAAGTTTCATTTTGTGTTGTCATGTGTTTGATTTGCTTTGAATTGGGGTTGGTTGATTCATGTTGTGTTGTACTATTATACTTGGTGTGTTGAGTTATTTTGTCAAAGGAATTAATGTCTAGCATGTACATTCGATATGAGTGAACAGACACTGTATATTCACAATTAGCGACTATATATATAAAGTTACAAATCATACTTTGATAGAGCTTTGCATTAACTGAAGCTATGAATGTTAATTTGATGTCTGTTTATAAGTACCATGCTTTCAGCTACATTAAGAACCACCATAGTTACAGTACAATTCCACTTGAGAGTTAGAGATATTCAACGACTATGAGCTTTCAAGAATGGTGACCTATTTCTGTATGTTGACACTCAACAGAGGGCATACATGTCCTGTATGACCTGTATGGCTGAGCTTAGTCTGGGACACTGCTGAGTTATATGCAGTACTCAGTATAAGAATCTAAGGGTAACCCTATATTTTGTTATGTTTCTCATTACTTTTTCATTGTCGGTCAATTAATGTAAAAAAAAAAGTAAATAAATAAAAAGACATCTTCATGTTTCTCTGCCTCTCCTTTTCCTTCTCTCTATCGTTTTTTATGGGATTCCTGGTTAAACAAGCCCTTTTCTAGCTTTTCTACACAGTTGTCATGTTCTCAGCCCCCACTACTCAAATAACTTCCGCCATGAAAAAAATGCTCTGTTTGTGAACAAGTGTTGTTGTTGCTGCCATGACTGTAGATGAAGTTGACTGTCCAGACACTGGCTTAGTTTTGCCAGAGAGGGTACCTTTCTGCAAAATATTATGGGCGGACAAAAACAAAAATATTTTTTCATTTTGATGTCGGAGCTGAAAATTTGGGTTGGACGGGTAATGAGAAACAGAAAAAAAAATAGGGTCATCCTAATAGTAGTAGTAATTTACTACCCTGTCTGCCAGCAGGTTCTTTGACTTCACAATATGTCATATCTACATGGATAAAAGAATGACATTACAGAGTTACATATCTTGCTGGTAAACAGACTAGTAATTTATATGTCCCTGTTTTTCCTTTAAACTTTATCATTCTTGAGAATTTCATGAATTATCAGTTATTGTCACAATTACTTATGGTATCACTCTACAGTATACAGAAGCAGGAGCAACAAGTCCGTATTCTTGTTGTATACCATTAGTAATAAAACATGACATGACATAACACAACACGACACGACACGACACGACACGACACGACACGACACGACACGACACACCACGACACAACATAACATAACATAACATAACATAACACAACATAACACAACACAACATAACATAACATGATAACATAACATGATAACATAACATAACGTAACGTAACATAGTATATTTACTACACATTTATTCAACTCTATATATTATTAATATTAATATACATGTAGAAGGACATTCCCTCTGAAATCTGTGTTTGACTGTTCATACCTTGACACTGTTATATTCAAAGCATTTAGTTTGAATTAGATGACAGAAAAATATGATGTACTCATGAGTTTTACAGATGAAGGGATACACTTGGAAGCACTTGACCTTTGACCTGTACAAGAATAGCAGTACGAAGTATCAAGGTCTATAACATTCTCAAAGTTTTAATAGCTATAAGTGTCAGGTTGAACCTTTATTAGTCTGTAGTTGACAGGGTGCCCCACACACCGGTCAACTCTAATAATAATCTGTAAGGTACACCCTATATAAGGGGCATGAACATTTATGGATGTATTGTTTTTATTGATGAAGTGAAATGAAATAAAAAATAAATATATAAATAGACTATACTGGTGAAACTACAAGATACATCACCAGGATACAACATTCGTGCAATGCTATCAGCCAGATAATGGTAAACAACACGACATATCTTACAGTCTAGACATATTTGTACAATATACATTTCATTCATTTTTCATCTATTTCAAGAAATTTAGAATGAAGGTCATGATATTCTCAGGATACGTATTTTAGTGGAAACAACATTGAAACAACATTTTGACGTAATATAAATTTATGTTGTGGAAAGAATTTTCTATATTTGCAGACAAAGTTTTCAAAGGTGTACATTCAACTCTACAAATAGTTATTGAAAATAGTGAATATGCCATATACAGTATGGATATTATTTTTTTTTTGACTAAACGGTACATTTCCAAGTTTCATTTATATGATGAATCAGCAATAAACGAGTACAAAAACAACATCATGAATTTTAAATATCTATTGATGAATAACATTGTCAGTGATATTGTCAAATATTAAATGTCTTTGCCCTATCAAGTTTATATGTAAATTAAAAAAAACCCTAAATTTATACTTTGTGGCTAATTTGGCATCAAAGTAGCCAACCTTGCAGGTTTCAGTATGTCCTGTCATATCTATCAGTTGGCAGTAATATATTGCAAGGTTTCTTTTAAGATGTAAATAACTTTTAATGAGCCTTGTGTATTATAGATAGGGCTACCCATTCACCATGTAACCAACTGGAATTTTGTCAACACTACTACAGTATACCTGGATATACTTTACTTTAGGCATCCCTAACTCCTCCCACATTGATGCAATAGGTGAGAAACGTTAAAGCCACCTAAGATGGTCCTATAATTACCATGCTACTTAGCTTAATTATTAATTATTGTCTTGATTTTAACATCGAGCTATTTATGTTTCCACGAGTCTTCGTGGTGGATTCTAGGGACAGCTTTCTTTGTTATTTATCGTTCTTTGTCCTGGGGTTGGTTGAATGCAAAGTAGTGTCACCATCTTTCTAATCTTTGTAGTTTTCTAAGTCTTCATGTTGTGTTTCAGCTGTCGGTTACTTGTCAGTCTGCCACCTTTGCTATTTGAAATTGTGTGAGTCTTGTAGTGCTCTCACAGTTCATATTGTTTCCAGAACTATAAGCATCAATTGTCTGCAAATACAATGTACTGATTATGTTATTTCTGACCAAGCATGAATTCTTTGCCCTAAGTGTTTGATTTCAGGGATTGTATTCATCATGAATTTATGCACCAATCATATATATTAGTATTGACTATTGACTATAAAACATATAATGTACCTTTCTCATGATGTCATGTCAGTTTAATGTGTGCTTTTTTTTTGTCTATTTCAGGTGTACTATTTACAATTGGAGGTAGAGGAGCTCAAGGTGATCCATTTCGAAGTATAGAATGTTATGACATTCGTAAGGATAAGTGGATACCAGTGGCTGAAATGATATCGAAAAGAAGACATGTTGGTGTCACATCAGTTGATGGTAAGGCCTATTGTGTATAGCGCCATCACAAGGTCATGTGTGAATTTGTATTTCAATTACCAATTTATGCCATAGAGGGCAGGTGACCCATTTTTGTAATTTTAGTTCCTTATACTTAATCACTGATTCAACACACTCAACAATATTGAAGGACCAGAAAAGTAATTATTCAGAAAAAAGGTAATATTTAGAATATAAAAAGCAACAGGAAGAGAGTTGTACAAATGTTACTGGTCCAGAACTATCTGATACCATGATTGATTTGTTTACAGGCAAAGTGTATGCAGTTGGAGGACATGATGGCAGGGAACATTTGAACAGCTTGGAAGTATTCAACCCACAAACTAACAGATGGATTATGTTAGCACCAATGAAGACTTACAGGTTTGTCCGTTTAAATTTGATGAACCAATTACAATGTAAAAATACCTTGAAATGATGAACCCTCTAGGTACAGAAAACTTTGTTAAAAAAAGACATGTAAATGGAGAGAGAAAGAGAGAGAGAGAGAGAGAGAGAGAGAGAGAGAGAGAGAGAGAGAGAGAGAGAGAGAGAGAGAGAGAGAGAGAGAGAGAGAGAGAGAGAGAGAGAGAGAGAGAGAGAGAGAGACAGACAGACAGACAGACAGACAGACAGACAGACAGACAGACAGACAGACAGACAGACAGACAGACAGACAGACAGACAGACAGACAGACAGACAGACAGACAGACAGACAGACAGACAGACAGACAGACAGACAGACAGACAGACAGACAGACAGACAGACAGACACAGACAACGACAAAGGGATAGAAGAGAAAGTGAGTTGCTTCCCTTTTTATGCCAATTGATTTAAAAAGGTTATGAAATGACTTGTCATTTGCTATGTAATATTTGTAATGTTTTCCATGTCTTTCCTAATATATTTATGTTCACCCGCTTTTATATAGTATTGCCTACTGACTAATCAAACAACAAATTTGAAATATTTGTCATAACCTGTACATTAAATACAGAATACCCTTATTATGTACTCAGGAGGGGTATTGCAGTGACTAACCTGAATGGACCAGTATATGCTATAGGTGGTCTGGATGACTCCTGTTGTTTTAGTGATGTAGAACGTTATGATATAACATCAGACAGCTGGAACTTTGCTGCACCAATGAACAGTCCTAGAGGTGGTGTGGGCGTGGCACCTTTACATAACTGTATCTATGCAGGTAAAGATATCTGTTTTCAAAGTCAGTAAATTGAAAAAACAAACAAGCAAAGAAACAAACAAACAAACACTTACAGATGTATACAGATAAGTACATATTCTATCACTGTGGCCAGATGGATTAGAAATCCCGTATTTAGTGTGCATTTTTATATAATAAAGAGATTTTTTATGTTTTCGTACTTGAAAAAACAATATGAAACAACACAGACCAGTCCATGTTTGTAACTTAATAATTAACAAAATAATTTGAAATTTGTCAAAATTGTTGTTATTGTGCATACAGTATGAGATTTATAAACAAACTAAGTAAAACACAAATAATCGCCCTCCACATCCAGTCTGCACATGTGTCAAATCCCTATATATTTATGTCTGGTGAATATTTTAATATGTAGGAAAGTCACAAATATATGTACAGGCAAGTTATTTCTCATCCATATGACTCCTAAGTGCTTATTCCCTTCACTGTAAAACATCTCTAATGAATTATTCATTGTTCATCCATGAATGATCATTTCTGCTGACTCCCATGATGCAATAGCCCACAGCATAGATACCATATAAATGTACAAGATCAACTTGATGTTGATGTAAGTAATTGTAGGTGATGTGAAATCATTATATAACTCTCCAGAACCCATAATGTATGAAATGTCTCTATTTCCTGGAGTGGTGTTCCACTCTAATATACATACCTTCAGTGTCAGATTTACCCTAAATTAATACATTATTGTCAATTACTTGTAGTTGGTGGAAATGATGGTGGTATGTCTCTGAGTAGTTGTGAGAGGTATGATCCACATCTTAATAAGTGGATAGAAGCTGCTGCCATGACAACACGAAGAGCTGGTGCAGGTGTAGCATCTCTTAATGGCCTTATCTATGCAGTTGGTGAGTCTTTGGTTATATAGCTTAGTTTGCATCACACATCATGATGACATGTAGGATAAGAGATAACTAATCTTATAGTTATATCCTCAGCAAGAGCTCAAGAACTGACTGTACTTGGACAAAATTGTGTTAGAAAATAATGTCAAATATATAGTAAGACCTTCTAATTCCTGGTATTAAAGTGGCCATTTGGATGAGGATCGGGTATTTATTTTGGATTTCTAATTTATAAAACAATTTTATCATGGCGTCCTACTTGACAAATGAATGTGAAATAACATTGACAAAGTCTGTGTTTGAAACTCAATACATTGGAAAAAAGCTAAAAAAAATGTGTAAAAAGTTTGTTATTGTATGTACAATAACAAACATTTTACACAAGGGTTGATCTTTTGCAATGTATTGAGTTACAAACAGGAACTTGGTATATGTCGTTTTACATTGATATTTCAAGTAGGAAGCCATGATAAAATTGTTTTTTAAATTAAAAATTAAAAATAAATATGCCGTCCTCGTCCATATGGCCACTTTAAGTACAATATATAAATGTAAAACCTTGAAATCATGTCAATAACTAATTTCCTTGTGATTTCAGGTATATAACACTCTACAAGAACAATATTGGATACTCTTTGTCCTTGAAATAAAAGCTATTATGTGTTATATTGTGTATTTGTTAGGTGGTTTTGATGACAACTCCCCTCTGGACACTGTTGAAGTTTATGATGCACATACAGATAGTTGGAGTGATGTGGCATCCATGGACAGTGCACGTGGTGGAGTTGGTGTGACTGCATTATGTGGTAAACTGTATGCTGTAGGTGGACATGACGGCTCTAACTACCTCAACTCAGTAGAATGCTATGATCCTCTAGCTAACAGGTAAGTAAATAGTGGCATCTGTTTCTGCTTCAGTATGTACGTTTTGTATTCATAGCTACCTTTCATGAATGCAGTTGTAAGAGGCTAATATCTTGTTTTCTTGTGGAGTCATGATGGTTGAATTGTTAAAGTCACTTGCTTGAAATCTGGAGGTTGCAAGTTTGAGCCTCATCGCTGCCATTTATTTCTGAATAGCTAAAGTCCTTGGGCAAGATTTGAACCATGATTGTGCTTCAGTCAACCCAGCTGTATAATTGGGGACCTGATAGGATAGAGGTTGCCATGTGACTGCTTTATTCTCATGTACTTATTGTGACTGCAGTAGATTGTATGCTACCCAGGGATTGAAGACATATAAAGGGCTGTTGTGTTACTGTAGATCCATACAATGGGTAATAATTGTAAAACGCTTTGAGCACAATGTAGAAAAATGCTATGCCAAGGCTTTGGTTTTTTTTAGCATGATCATAGAAGTTTTACAAACAAACTTGTATTTGTAGTACATTCATATTGGTTGTGTAAAACAAAACATGTACTGTGATGTCAAATGAAAGGATACAGTGTCAGCTTCTTAGGATTCATAATTATACAACTTATCTAAAATTCATTAAACTTTGTAAACAATGAATAAAATGGCAGCCTTTAAGTTTTGAAAAATAACTGAAATTCTAACACACATAAAAAACTGGAAAATGTATACCTTGATGGAAACAAGACAACTCTTTCACTTTTTTGAATATGCAGTTTTTTTTAGTTTGTTAATGTTTACAGAAATTGTGATGTCTCTCTTTGCTTTGAGACTAACCAACTTATTATCTTGTTCTCCACAGATGGGAATCTGTTTGTGCTATTGGTGTATGCAGAGCAGGTGCTGGAGTTGTCACTTGTGCATGCTCAGTTGATGTTCTGAAAGATATCAGTAATGTCAGTGTAGTCAGCTGTGTGTAGTCAGTTGATCAGAAACTCGGCCCATAGAAGGTTATCAGAGTGTAGTTGTGTAGTCAGTTGATCAGAAACTCAGCCCATAGAAGGTTATCAGAGTGTAGTTGTGTAGTCAGTTGATCAGAAACTCAGCCCATAGAAGGTTATCAGAGTGTAGTTGTGTAGTCAGTTGATCAGAACTCAGCCGATAGAAGGATGTATGGTTTCCTGTCTCCATGATGTGTAGACATAGAAGCACTCACACCAGTACACACACAAAATGTTACACTTGTCCTTAAAGATTAGCTTTTTAGAGTTGAACACAAACAGATAGACTCAACAAATTATTTGCACCAACATTTTACTGTAATACAGACCACTTCAAAGGTTGTGGCTATCAGCAGTCTATCTTAATCAAGGAATAAACATGCATTAATAATGATAAAGAAAATTTGAGACTGACTGATGAAAAGTCATTTTACTTTACTCTAGCTGTATCCTCACACTAAAAAGACACACATTGCAAAGACAAATAGAGTGTTGTAAGTGGCAGCCTCTGCTAATGTACATAGCAGAGACTAAGAGCACCATAAAAGCCTTTAATTTACAGTTGAACACTTTACAAGTATACACAACTAATAGGTACAGAAAATGAATCATCAGTCTATTTGTTAATGTTGACAGGTACAAGAAACATTTCCCTTTTTTTCACACATTTTACCACGATAGTCCTCTTTCAAAATTATGTTATTGTAAATTTGACAAGATTTTCCCCTGTCAATTATATTGAGTTTCTGAAACCATATCAAGTCATTTGTCACAGTTGTATTTATGTCAAAAATGAAGATGAACTGTGCACAAAGTCATGTCATGTCATGTCACTTTATTTATTGAATGTCCAAGTCTACTTTGAAACAAATATATCTTGTATCTTTTAAAGAAAGGCAAACCATGTAGGGGAGGTTTTTGACCAAAAGTGGCAGTTAGGGTTCCTATCAAAAGTGACCCACAGGTATTCACAGTCCCGCAATGATAGAGGGGCTGCGACAATACAAATGCTTTATAATGTACAATATGTGCCCTTAGTAAACATATCTAAAAGCCCTATCATCACTATATGAAACTATCTCAGGCTAAGGCATGAAGTTGGAGCAAAAATGCTAAATATAAATACAAATGAGGAGGATTTTCATTCATATTACTACTCTGGCAATTAAGGTCTCGGTTTACAAAGAGAGACACAAACTATAACTATGATGTGGTAGATTACACAAGGGGGTGATATTGATAGGTAGTGCCTCTGTTGTGTGAATCTAATCACTTGGTGATCAAGATAGTGTAAACAGTGGAAGTTCCTGAAATGTACAATGTAAGATAATGGAAGTCATTTGAAATGCCACCTTACTGTTAGTACCCAGGGTACAATTAAACCAACGTCCATTCAATACCTTATATCGATATGTTGTAACTAGATTTAGCTTGTGTCTATCTTAGTAAAACTGATTGCCAGAGCGGTATTTAAGATTTCATGCTAAAATATTTGTGTATTTAATGAACAATCAATTCTCTAATTAGTAATTGATTATTCTACACACACACACACACACACACACACACACACACACACACACACACACATACACACACACACCTGCATACATACATACATACACACACACACACACACACACACACACATACATACATACATACATAAATACATACATACATACATACATACACCCATACAGACACACACACATACATACATAAATACATACATACACCCATACATACATCCATACAGACACACACACATAAATACATACATACATACATGTACATACAGACAGACACAGACACACACACACACACATACATACATACATACATACATACACACAGACACACATACACATGTACATACATACATGTGTGATTCCATGTCATTGATTCAGACTTATTTGTCAAAAGTAATATTTAATCAGAAAATTTAAAAGTAATAATGTCAGTTTTATAGAAGTAAAGAGCCATGTCAAATTCAGAGTTAGTATGGAAGAATGGAAGTGATAAAAAGTGTCTTTCAAGAAATGAAATTTTATGTAGACCTATTTTGTGATAAATTGTTTTAAAATACTAAGAAGAAAGGGTTTTTACTTTATTTTCAGTAAAATTGTTACTATATGAAACACTTCTTTGATGTTGATTTTCCTATATTCTGATAACATTGACTTTTGTGTAGTTAAAATGTAAACTTTGCGCTATGTTATGTTGTACAAATTATACACAACCTGACGACAATTTGATGTAGGAACTGGATCAATTTGATGTATTTATCTTTATTTACCCTATAATATTGTTTGATTTAGCTGGTGTGTGTCTTGGAGGTAGGGAAAAGGTGCTCAACCAAAGAAGACAGACAACAGCAAAATTAAATGATAATATACTATCTATCAATCTATCAGTCAGTCAGTCAATCAATCAATCAATCAATCAATCAATCAATTAAAAGAATTTGTATAGCACCAAGATCCAATACTAAGGATATAAAGGTACATTGCAGATATTTAAATAAAATCAAGCCAATTCCGAGACCAGATTTTAATATTATACAGTAATATGATTTGCAATCCTTGAAGTGAGAAGCTATTTCAACTAACTTTTTTGAATATGTGTATACCAATATATATTTTGTATGCTCTGCTGTGATTACATTTTTTTCTGATGTTCGCAATAATTTTTACATAAAAAAGGTCATTTGCATAACAAAATTAATATGTAGAAACAACTAATTTGCATACAGTTAATTTGCATAAATAAATTGTAAATGTAAAAGTCACACATAGATGAAAAACTAAGTAAATTTGACAGCTACATAAACATGTGATACATTGTCTATGTACAATAGGGAAAGTATACTTGTCCAGTATTTGCTAATAATTGCAGTTTGATTAAAAAATATTGCCAAATACATTTAAGAAAGCTAGTATATACTAGGCTGTGCAACACAATTTATAAAAAAAAAGGAAAATACCTAATTGTGTTTATTTAATTTGTCCTCAGTGTTTTAAAAATATTATTTACTTATACAAAGGTATAGCTTGCATTAATGAGGCCTAGGATTTCATAACAGATGTATTTTGCTATTGATGTAGGTTTTCTTTATTTCCAATATTTGTATCATTCCTACCTTTTAATTTGATTCTGTTAATTCTATTTTTATGACTATGGTATGTGTATAACTCATTAAATTCTAATGCTACACACGTAGTGTTGATGTTCGTGTTAGTGTGATTGATTAGAATGAAATGTACAGTTCTACCACAGGGATAGCAAATCACATGTTGTATGTGAGTGTGTCATTAATGCAGGTCACCTTTTATTACTTGTAATTTGCTATCAATTGTCCCCTGTCAATTAATATAAAATGGAAGTCAAAGAGCCAAAATCGTATGAAAGACATGGTGGTATGGGTGATAGAATTCACCTGTACATAGCTGTTAACAAGTGTGGATGCAAACGAAGTCCCTACTATGCACTTTATCAGGTTTGAATTCGAAATGACGAACACAGACCCATGTTGACTATTGTGCTGGACTGAACACGTACACAATTGGAGATTCATGAACATGACGTTACCTTTGAGCAAGGCATACTTAACAATTTAATACAAGAAGCAATGTGAACATATTTGACATCATGAAAACAACCGAGATCTTTGACAGTAGTCACAGCTTGGATGTTAAAAAATGCAAGAAATAAATTTGACCCCTAAAAGCATTACACAAAATATAGTGACCCCCCCCCAAACTCGCGCAAAAAAAGCGACCCTCCCTCAAAATACCTCAACCTTCTCCCATAATAGCCACTGAGCTTACACCTTTCACCATAGCTGAAATAATTGTAGCGTTTGATGTGACTTTGAGGGCTTTTTCGTCTGTTTTTGTGCCTTTTTTCGTTCCGACGTTTAACCCGAATCAAACGCTGCAATTCCTCTAATGCAAATGCAAATAGACGGAACCGATTCAGATCTGAATCGCAAAGTTGGGCGGACTTTTCTGCTAATTTACGCCTTACCTGGCAAAATATCGGAAATTTCCTACAGTACCGTAGCCTGCGAGGGGGGGGGGGGGGGGGCAAGGGGGGCAGCTGCCCCCCCCCCCCTCCACTGAGATTTTGGAAAAAGAAAGAAAAAAACCCTACTTTTTGAATACATAGCGATGCTATTAAAATCGTTATTTACGTGACTATTCCTAGCATGTGCGATTTAAATGGATAGTTCACTAAAGTGACTGTACACTGCTGACCCCTGGCTAATATGTATCTTATATCGCTATTGTACCCTGGCTTAACTTTGAATAAAAATGTGTCCAGTTAAAAATTGGTAACTTTTTGCAGCAAATTAAAAATTCTTTGTGCGGGAAAGTACAAAAGAAGTGCGCGCGAGTAACAGTAGTCTTGAAAGTCTCCTTCATTTGAAGATAGCAAGTCGCAATTATAATGTCAGCGAGTGAAACTCAAGAAAAAAAAGACGGAAAAAGTCGTTCAACGTGAGGTCGCCTGCTATGCTGCATGCAGTGACTCCGAAGATGCGTTTGATCTCATTTACATCTTGTTCCTTATATTAAAACATTTCATACTGATAAAACGGCAGATCTCTTTTTGGAATATTTGGTGGCCCTGAAAAACTATTAAACTAGGTACGCAGTTTAAGATATTTCTTTCAATAATTGTGTTCGACGTTGTCTTTGGTTAAAATGTTGTTTGATATAATTATATCATTGCACTGATACAGTTATTACGCAATTAATTTTGAAGCGACAATTTGCTATGGAAAGAATGGCCTTGAATTTGTAAACAGAGCTGTACCTTCGACATCAAAATCCAAACTTCAATTTCCATTATAATGATAATGACAAGGAGAATTCACTGAATTCACCTTGGGTTCCGCCATAACAGTTTTGGGAGTTGGGTAAAGCAAATGATTATTTTGTTGTGTTACTTATTTGAGAAAGCACCATCCATTTGTTTTACTTTGAATGTGACATCTTTTCGGCAACTACTTTGAAAGATACGACATTAGGCCAGAAAAAAATGAAAAAGTTGTGCAATATATCCTCATCCGGGCTTCGCATTTTCTTTTCAAAATTAAGGACATTTCTTCATATTTTCTGAATAGTACATGTAACAATATACATTTGAGTCTATTCCAAATAATATCTTATACAGTGGTTTACTTGGCTCTGATGTTGCATACAAGCATGAATTGAGATTAAATATCCAATGTGTAATAAAAAGAATTGAACAAAAGTTTACGACCATTGGGCCATCAAAAGTCTGAAAGTCTTGAAATGTTTTGCTCTTTATTCGGGAATTTTGGAACCAAATTAAACTTCAGGAGAAGCCATTTACCATGTGCACATCCGCATAATATCTTTCAGCTTTGCCACAACAAAATACACTTTCAAATAATATGTAATGCATAGCATAATTGTTTCAATTCTGGTATTTTATTATGTCTATGGTTTGATATTTTATGCTTCTAAATGGCCTCCTACAATGTCTTATTTTCATTTTTTTTCACCTTTGGAGTTGTCGCCTTCCAATGCATCATTGTACCATATGATTTCATATCTCCACTGTAGTGTAGGTGACAGAAGGGGTGGCTAAAATAATGCTTGAGTTTCAATTGGTGGGGCTTAACATTTTTTGAGAAGAGAGGGTTAGAGGAACTACACCATTTGTTTAACCGTAAATTGTGTACATTTCCTAACTGTAGCTATGCAGACAAATTGCATGAGATAGTATCAAGATGACTGAATAAGTTCTATCTAAACTCGACCTGAAATATTTTGCTATCATTATATATGGTTTGTTTTATCCTTGTCAAGCATTGTGAAAAAATGAAATCGACCTACTTACCCAATGTGATGGGTTAGGTTACCCGTTGACCAGCATTTTCTATTTTTTCGGACCTTACATATGATATTTGCGTATGCTAAAATATATATTATGTAAATTGCATGTAAATTTATGTAAATTAGCACTTTTCTAAATTTTAAATGCAAGATTGCACCAAGACAAAGTTCTGCCCCCCCCCCCCCCCCTTTGGCAATTTGGTCAGGCTACGGCCCTGTCCTAACGTCAACATTAATTACGGAGCCTTCAAGACCAAAGAAATGTTCAGAGGTACCCCAATTCCGTCAAAATCGGCAAATGTAGCAAGGCATGCAGAAGTTTGAAACGGGTAGTACGTTGACCCCTCGCTCACGTTTTCAATGTGGTCTCGTCTATTTGCATTTGCATTAGAGGAATTGTAGCGTTTGATTCGGGTTAAACGTCGGAACGAAAAAAGGCACAAAAACAGACGAAAAAGCCCTCAAAATCACATCAAACGCTACAATTATTGCAGCTACTTTCACCATAGATCCTACTTTCGTGCAGGGTCTGTGCTTTCACGTATGAGGTGAAAGGAACAGTAAATTGGGGAATATTGTCGCCTAGCCATGATATTGCAATTAGTATTCATGAAAGCAAAACAGACAGGGTCATAAATAATGTCATCTAGTTCAGATAGTTGATGGCATGTCGACACTGTATGTACATAGCCTCGAGAGACACAAATGGCACATACAGGACAATTTTCCATTAACTTTCAGACAATGTAATGAATGTACTGTCAATGATATCTTCACTAGCATACCTCATATCATATTGATGGCTGTATAAATTATTAATTCGTATTCATTTCTTAGTCACATAGTATACTACAGTGTCTGAATGTCACGGATATATGACAACACCGATTTAAAAAAGTTAGCCAGAATTAAACCTGAAGTAATATCAATTGAGGTTACAATAATACATGTACTATTATTTTCACACTACTAAATATAAAAATGTTTATGTGTTCTTTAATAACACATTGATAAATTTAGTTCAAAACGTAGTAGTCATTTTATCATGACCTATGACCTTTTAAACCCACAAAATAGCAAGAAATCTATGAATTCTACCATTGTTACCATACTGGCACCGAGAGCCAAACCCATGAGACCTCCGAAGGTACCTAGAGGGGAAAACACAGAAAAACACGTGGTAGTAGTTGAATATATAAAATGAAAAGCTGAAGTCGTCCCAGATAAATCGATTGATCGACTGTTCAAATAAATCAATGACAAAGTTTTATTCACTCCATAAAGATTATGGCATACTTTTATGTTGCATGCCACTCCAATAAATAATATACTGCAGTAAGACTGTCATCGTTCATGCAAACTTGATGTGTTCATAGTATACATCTTCTACTTACTCCATAAAGATTGTATTGTCATTGTTGGTACAAACTTGGTGTGTTCGTAGCTTAAATCTTCTGCAAATACTATAACATCGGCGTAGTTATTCCTATAATAACAGAGAAATCGCACAATATGGACTCGCATAATATAAATGTAAAATTTGTGGGAAATTTTGGCTCCAAAGGGTAGAACATGCCGATGATATAACGTGTGCGAGCATGCAGACACACATGGCCGATGCCTCCAATATCTCCTGTTCACCTATAATTAAAGTGTGTTAACTCAAAAAATCGGTGATTTACTATTGTGTGGGGACTGTCTTATTTACAATTTCTGCACCAATATGCACATAATTGCTGGCCAATACACACACAGTAGTTGGAGAATACACACATAGTTGCTGGACAATACACACACAGTAGTTGGACAATACACACATAGTTGCTGGACAATACACACACAGTTGCTGGACAATACGCACACAGTAGTTGGACAATACACACACACTGAGTTCCTGGACAATACGCACACAGTAGTTGGACAATACACACACAGTTGCTGGACAATACACACACAGTAGTTGGACAATACACACACAGTTGCTGGACAATATGCACACAGTAGTTCGACAATACACACACAGTTGATGGACAATACGCACACTGTTGCTGGACAGTTGTATATGACTTGAACTGTAGCTACAGTGCGGTAAAATGCTGAAATGACAATTTTACACCATTGATTTTCATTGCATACAGTGTCACATAAATATTGCATGATACTTTATAGGGGGTTGGTTCTGTAATGGTTCATGAACGAGTGAAGGGATTTAGTACAATATCTGCACTATAGCCCGACTCGATCGAGTTCATACCATAGCAGCTTACAATACTTATCATTAAATATAACATTCCTTGGCCCAATATAGTTGCATGCAGCTGAATAACACCATCAAAAAAATGAATCTTCACTCTACTGAAAGTGTTGGGAAGATTAGGATTTTTGAATGGACAGCAAACACACCTGTGTGTGGTCATTAATTGGCCAATCGGGTTTAAGGATATGTTCACAAATTAGAAAGTCATTGCGTGCAACAGGTTAGTGATTGGCCAATTTATTTCGACCATCTGGAACTTGTGGAACACGTGTTTCTATCAGTTTTGTGATTTCAGAATTTGATTTTGATGTGAGAGGAGTTATACCGTGGGCACTATACGTTGATTGGCATTTGTAGATAATGATCTTGTTTGGCTTCTCCATGATTCAAGAACAGACTGGTGAGTAAAATTTAATCTTCGTGTCCTCTAAATGTTTACGTCACCTTCTGAATATTTTATTTTTGTCCATAAAACTTGAAACCGGTTGTGCGTGCCTCAAATCTTACGTGATTTCACTGACGTGATTGTTAGCTACAGTCTTGGACATTATTTTGTTTGGGTGTACGTGTACAGCCACATGGTATTATTGTCAAGTCGATCCATATTTCACCCTTTGACAGTTAGAAACTAGTTTCATATGCAATTGTATTAGGGTTTTGTTTTGACCTTTTTATTGTTCGTGGATTCGTGTACTAAAGTTAGTTTTGAATGCAAACCCCGGAAGAATGAAAAGTACAAAAATTAAAAAGCTAAAAACACACTACAATTGTTGCATCTATGTCTAAGACGTGTGCAAAATAAATGATGCTTTAAACTTACATATGTTATTTATTCAAAATTTTGATTAATTTTTTTTTCGAATGCACATATTTTATAGTGTCTTAATATTGTCTTAATATTGTATCGTACCAGTGCAGCATCTGGATATTGCAAGTGCAATATTCCAAAATGTAGATGCAATGGTGTAGATAATGTACTCGTGGAACAAAGGTTTACTCATGTAAAGTGGGGTAGAGTAAGTACAGTGATCATTAAGTGCATAATACACCTGACACATTAACCCGTACTTTACCTTAAGTACTCCTTCGTTGCACTATATTTCGCGGTGAAGACATCGATAAATGCTTTGGAAGGGAAATTTGCATACGTTATCCTAGACGTGTAGAAAGTCTCTTCACAACTGATATTACACAGTGTACTGCTTTCATGTGACTTTACTGTGTAGAAATTAAAAACAGTTTACTGAGGTAGAAGTTATTTTACTTCACAGTCTGTACTAAATAGATAAAAACCGATATCAAGAATTAGTACACACTTATACCTGAAATGGGATCGTATATTCATAGCCATCTGGACATGTCTTAGTGTATGCACCTCTTGAAGGGTTCAATGATGTTTCTTGGTTAAACACTCAAAACTGAACAATAATATTCTCTTGCCTGTTATATATGTTAATAAGAGTTACACTTTGATATGCCAATCATTTTCTGTTATTGAAATATTAAATCAATTTTAAAATTTAATTAAATTAAAAATAATTTAAGATATGGTAACAATGAAGGATTCCAGTAATTACCATCAATGTTTGGTATTACGCATTCCACGGATTTCTGTAAGGTGCAGACATTCGTTGGTCCTGCAAATGTACAGTATACGCTGAAATTCAAATTTATGAGTAGGGCAGCAAGGTATCTCATGGAGACAAACCGAGTAAATCTTTTTCTTTTCAAAAGCTTGACTAGGCACTCTTTGTATTTGTCAGAATAAGATATTAGGATAGTTGTGATGTCATAAAAACATTTCCCATACACCCTTGCAGGCAGTCTCGAAAATGGCCGAACACAAGCAGTCTCGAAAATGGCCGAACACAAGGCTTCTTTACAAGATTTCGAAGTTGAATAATTTACCGAGATGCTGTTTGTAATAATGTGTAAATTGATAGCGTAATCAGTAGAAGTGTACGAAAGGCAACAATAAGCTTTACTGGACTACATCAATATCACCATGTACTACATCAATATCACCATGTACTACATCAATATCACCATGTACTACACCAATATCACCATGCACTACATCAATACATGTATCATCATGTACTACATAAATACATGTATCACCATGTACTACATAAATATCACCATGTACTACATAAATACATGTATCACCATGTACTACATAAATATCGTCATGTACTACATAAATACATGTATCACCATGCACTACATAAATATCACCATGTACTACATAAATACATGTATCACCATGTACTACATAAATATCATCATGTACTACATAAATACATGTATCACCATGTACTACATAAATACATGTATCACCATGTACTACATCAATATCATCATGTACTACATAAATACATGTATCACCACGTACTACATAAATACATGTATCACCATGTACTACATAAATATCACCATGTACTACTAACCATGCAGCACTACATTAATATCACCATGTACTACTAACCATGCATTAATACATTAATAATATCACCATGTACAGCATGCGTTGCGTATGCTACCTTTAAATACATTGAATACAGTAAAGTGTCACTGAGAACAAAATACATGTTTGTAATAATAATACAATATACCTGGCATGTATGGTTCTTTACAACCACATAATTTGACGATGGATTTAGTCAGCATTTCCAGACAACACATAACGTAAGAATATTTAGGCCAATGTGTTAGTGGTGTTCTGTTACACATGGTTTGGTAGGGCGATTCCAAACTTTCTGTCTGAAAATAAACAACGTTTTGTTAGAACATATGAATAAAAAAAAAAAAAAAAAAAAAAAAAAAAAAAAAAAAAATATATATATATATATATATATATATATATATATATATATATATATATATATATATATATATATATATATATATATATATATATATATAGTCGGTGAGAACTCCATCTGATGACATGACTTGATGAAGCCTTTCTCAAGTTTAACATTTTGACAGTGTTCATTGAGGACGGCCTTGAAAAGGTGTGGAAGGCTTCACTTGCGCGTTAAACTCCATACTATTGTAGTACTTAAGTCAAACTTTATACAGTTTTCGATGTCTGTGGTTATAAAACTTGCGTGTGAAACTGCCATATTAACTACAGTGGGAAATACGTGTCATACAACAAACACTGGATTCGAATTTTGCCATGTGGCCGACAGTTTCGAAGGTTTAGTTTAGTATATTCACAGACCTATATCACTTATAGACGTCTACGCTACAACGTACATTTCTGGTGTTGTTAAACGTGTTTATACATGTAACTCAGTAAAAGAGGCGAAAGTCAGTAACACATTTTGAACTCCTACCTACCTTTTTGACTTTTACGGAAACTAAAGCTTCGACACCTGTGGGTATAGCAAAGCCAAGACGATTGACCATTGGAACATAGCCGGGCGGATGGAGAATTAGCTGAACAGAAAGAATTTAATGTATGAGAGTAACGGTTACTGTTTCTTTGAAAGAAATTGGTAATTTTGAAAAAAAACTTAATCATTTGAAATCAGATCAGGTAGCTTCATGAGTAACGAGGCTTGTTTTTGACTTATAGATGAATTTTGATTTAACTACTAGTACTTTACATACTTTTATGGTAGGTTTGTTTGTTTGTTTGTTTGTTGCTTGTTACAGCAACAGGGAACATTTTTTCAGCCCGACAATTGTGTTGATTTTGTAGATAAACGTAATATTTCATAAATAATTACATTTTAATTCGAATTCTGTGCTCTATTCAGATTGATTTTTATACTGTGCTACAAATGGGTTCTGTTAATGTTTAATATATTACTCATGCAGACTTGACTAAATAATTTGATCAAATTAATTAAAAATACTGTTTTTATTTGAGAGGTATCTTTGACCAATTCTCTAGTGAATGTGACGTATCTCTTGATAGCATCTAAGCCCATTAATATTTTAAGTACTTCATAAATTGGATATCCTGATCTAAAGATTGAAATAAGAACATTACTTAAAAAACATAATTAAGTTTGAAATGAGGTCTGCTCATATATCATAGTACATTTCACAGACTTAACGCATTTTGTCAATTCATATACCTATAATGCATTTCTTAAAAAGATCTATTAATCAAACATTCTTTGATGTTGTGTGATCTCTGACGTAAATCATGGAAGACTTTTGTGAAACTTTTTATCATACAAATAAATATAGCCATAAATTGTTAACACTTTGATTAGTATTGTATATATTTGAAACGAAACTTGCACACCATTCAGTATTTATAGATTCTCTTTGTATCATGAAACAACTCTTTTATGACTGAACGTTTCTAAAGATATGAAACAGACTTGTCACTTTTCCTGACTTTGATTCCGAAAGAGACATGGCTAACAATGGCATTGTATTGTGATTTTGTTTATTTTGGGGAATAGTTATTTATTTCTCCAAGTATGACCAAAACGTAAATAAGTACGTGTGTGTGGTTGTTGTTGTTGTTGTTGTTGTTGTTGTTGTTGTTGTTGTTGTTGTTTCATCATCATCAGGTATCTTACTATTGCACACTCATTATGAAGACATATTATGTGAACGAACAAGTTCTATTCAAAATCTAGGGTTTCAATCCCAGATTCTCGCATTAGTGTTTATCTTATTACTGGCCCAATATAGATTACTAGGGATTATTCTTTTGTAAAGGGTCAACCTTTTCTATAGATCTAAGTCTGGCAGAAAGTTTTTCTCACTCAATTTTAATCCTAATTAGAACTGGACACTTTGGCTGAGGGTTAGACTTTAGGTCTGAAACACAGCTGTCTAACAGAGCTGTAGAACAAGTAGAACAAGTACAAAAGATTGGTCCTACGTACTTTTGTAATCTGCACGGATCAAATACAAAGGTAACAGTAATGCTAGAATCTGGGATTGAAACTTTTAAGCAAAGATGTTTCTTTTACATACCACATTAAATTTTAGTCCCGTAGATTAAGTAATAATTTCATCTGTTTACCTTAAAGCCACTGCCGGTTCGTAACCCGTATGTGTACTCATCTTCTTGTGTGTACAACCTTAATCGAAGCCCAGTACGAGAACCCATCTCGTATACTTTGAGTTGATTGTCAGGATCATTGTTAAAGGTATAACATACACCGAACTGTGTGAAAACAGCTGTAAAGTTTTCCGGTCCACAATGCCTTCCTGATTCACCCCCTGTAAACCGACAACCCTGTATAAGTTGTTCCTTCTGGTGAGCTGCTTCCATTTCAAAGCCATTACGATTGGTTGTCGCCGTTGAATTCTCAAGTAATGACCAATCAAAGTCGACTTTAGGTTTTGGATCTAGACTTCCCGATGAAAACATCTTCTCCATTAGTTCATATATTGGTGTACCTCCTATAACCGATTTACGATAACGATTATAGTTACACAGCGTCACTGCAGGAAACTCTATAAACGGGGTGTATTTGACACTGATTACAGTAGTCACAGAGTATTCAAGATATACCTTTACTTCGTTGTACAGCGTAATCAACAACCATGTCGATAAACCAATCACCAAGACAACCCACAGTAATCTAACCACAGTAGTAATAGAAAATAAAATGATTTTAGCAAGCCTATTTATCACTCTGTGTTCTAGACTATATTCATCACCGCTGTGGGATATTTACCTGTATATTAAGCGATACATCGGTTGAAATACACCGCATGATTCCCGCCCAAAGAGCATAACCTATTCCGTCAGGAATATTTATTGTAATTTCATTTGACTATCACCTTTGATAGTTAGTATTAAGGTCGAATTTTCTAAACCGTATCTAGCTGGGTGTCATTTCTTATCAATCATTAAGGATTCAATTTTTCATTTTTTTTCATTGAAGTAATAAATATCATGATTAAAATCAACTTTAAGTATCATAATCCGTCATTGTTTAACCTCTATTATGTGTTTGTTACGTATATAACATGTAAGAGTGAGTAACAGATGTCAGGCCGTCATGCTGTACGTGTTACATTGTGTAACGTTTTTCGATCATATCAATCAATGACACCAGCAATACTTTAGAAAATGCAGTAAACAAGATAAGTAATTGAAACAACGTTTAAGGCCCCACAACACTTCCTGATATCATACACACTTTATCTAAATAATAGCTTGCTGTTCGTTCAAAAACAAAGAAGAATATATTTGCAGAATAAATTACATGTATATTTTTTTTAAATATGCTACTTATATGGAGAAACTTCTTGCACAACAATTCACAGAGAAAAAACTCTAAAACTACCTTCTTCAAGCGCTGCAAAAATGAAGTTGTCTACTGTGTTGGCTTCTATTACATAAAATAATAATAATACTATCAATAATAAAAGTAACTCATTTTTTACAACGTTATTGAGTTTTAGTCACCTGTTGATTAGGCTCGTCACAGCCTCACTGCAATTATAGTCTCTCTGTGACGTCAGAAAATTGCGTGGTCTCGGTGGGACCGGAAATACTCGAAAACCCTCAAAGTATCTCCGACGGGAACCGACTGAAAAACTGTTTTCTTTAAGGTGGTTGCAAACACTTTTTAATATATTAAAACCAGAATACCTTTTAAGAACATGTCGTCTAGCAAAATAGCAATAGTGAACGTTGTATTTAGAATCACCTTAAAAAAGCAAAACTAGTCACAACTTTATTCACGATGAACAAGCTTCAAGGAACTGTAACTTGTAAAATCGTTACCTGACATTTTGGTTTTAATATTCTCAATATTTTCTCCCTGGTTGTTGTGGCTTACTACATTTTTGGTTCTTTCGATTTACATACATTATCGTCAAGGACAGTAAGCAAGTTCAATCTTAATTATAATATTTTTATCAGTAAATAGCTATTGTAAGTTTGGCTGCACATCGAGGTCATAGCAGATTGTACAACATATCCCTGAGAGTGTTAACAATGCTATTAATAATCAAAATTATCGTATACCTAGTATTGATTCCAATGGAGAGTACGCGCATCGAACCCGGGCAATAATTTTCCGTATCATCACGGCCAAAATATGGCAAGTGGTGTGCTCATCGATATCCGTTCGCGCAGTGATCTGGTTTTGTTAATGTCTTCACTATTATGACGTTTCTGCGAATAAAATAATATTTCAGTGCCAATTTATGTGATTATGTGATTCAAATGATGTTTCCGTACCACGACATGGGGTATATGATAAAACATTTACGGCCCGGATATGTGTTTTGCGGACCTTGGTAGTACTGCTTACCTATACAGGTTACGTATGCGGGTCCTCCTAAAGTCAGGCCCTTCCGCCGTACAACCTCGGTCCGCAAAACCCATAACGATTATTTTTTACTATTAATTGTATGAAATATTTTCCCATATCAATGTAACAATGCTAAGAATGTTATATGTACAGTATAGTGAACTTACCGACGTACAATGTTATGTGTACAGTATAGTGAACTTACCGACGACGTACAATGTTATGTGTACAGTATAGTGAACTTACCGACGTACAATGTTAAGTGTTTTCCAGGTCTACAGACTAAATATAACAACCTTTTGATTATATATTCCTACATGTAAGGGGAAGAGACTATTTCTTCGTAGTATAGAGATTGATACATTTGTAGCAGCAAGATTCGTACGATATTTTCCTAAGTAAACGGCATTCTAAGCAATAAGAAAACAACAATCTATGAAATATTACACGCCCCTGTGATGTGTACAGTATAGTGAACTTACTGACGTACAATGTTATGTGTACAGTAGTGAACTTACCGACGTACAATGTTCTGTCTGGTGTCCACAATATTTTTAGCGCCATGTAAAGATGTTTCTGACATAAAGTCCCGAGCCTTATGTCTAAATCTGACACATACGCCATTTTCTTCTGGCCCGGTTGATTGTGCTATTTGCAACGGTCTCACTTTTTGGCTCTTTTTCGGTGATTGCGAAGTCATTCCAAATCTGTAGATAGTGGTCGATAGCAGTGATAAGAAATGTTACCGTAAGGTAGTAATAGCGATACAACACCAACACGTGGATACTACCTCATGTGTTCCTTAAGGTATGCCGTGCTGTCATTAAATACATCAAATATCCTTTGTATTCACGTCAAATTTGTAATGGTCGCCAGTGGATTTCCACAGAAACAGACGCTGGAAACGGGAGATACTCGAGCAACTCCAACTTACGAATACTCACCATCCGTCCGATGTCATGATTTGCAATCTAGTAGCAACCTAAACAAGTAATAGAATTGATAATGTTGCTATGGTAACAATCTCCGGGGATTTAATCATAGAAGACAAAGCCAAAATGGCATGTGTGCGAGATCACATGAGTAATTGGGGTCGGCTTGGTACCTACGTTATTGTAATCAAAATCTTTGTGTAAACACTCTCAATTTATTGCTTTAATTCGCGAGACTTTATTAATCATGAATTATGGGGATCAATTCAGTGCGTTCTTTGTTGTTTAATAGCGTAATAGAATGTTTCATCGACGATTCTTTTTAGACATGCTATTGAACAGTAGATTGTGCATATAATGGTAACATTATGATATATATACATATATATATATATATATATATATATATATATATATACATATATATATATATATATATATATATATATATATATATATATATATATATATATATATATATATATATATATATATATATATATTCATTTTCACGATGTTTGGTCTAAAAGTCAATCTTGTCATTATATTACTCTGGACAAAAGCAGAATAGAAACAAAACGATGAAACTGACACCATTCCCAAAACTGGATCAAATCTTAAGTGGGAAGTAATTTTCAAAGGTACGTAGATTATTCTTTTAGATGAGCATCGACCACCATCAGAGGAGAAGTTGTTTTCAAACTGGACAATTTGTTTTCCAATATTTGTTAGACAACCAAGTATACTTTCGTGTCATATCAAATCCTGCTAAACTATTTTTCTCGCTGATTTTAGAATTAAAAAGTTTAAGAGGTTTGGATGGTCACTTAGTATATCTTCAAACTGGACGTCTTAAGTATTGGTAGAACATGGAATCAGGGACATTCTTAGTGTATACATCTTTGGTGGCAAATTGTTTTATACCAAGAACAATGTGCCATGCCACAAATATTAATGATAATAATAATAATAATGTTGGGTTCTTATATAGCGCTTTCCCACGCCATGCTCAACGCGCTTTACAATTATTACCCCTGGCTATGATCAGAACGGCACAACGGCCCTTTAGTCTTCTTCAGCTCCCCGGGGAGCACACAATCCATTACTGTTCACCAGCTTTGTTTCCAACAACCACACATAAACCAATAGGACCGTGCACATGCTAGAGTTTAAGGTAGCAAGATTGCAAGAATAAAGTTTCTTTGGACACTTTGTCTAAATGAAATGACTCAGATCTAAAGCGTCACCATGCCGACATTAAATGCAGACATCAAAATAAAACGTTGGCGCCAGCATGTCTGCGTTTAGTTGCAATACGTTTAAGTGCTTTAATTCATAATAGAAAAAACATTTAGCAAGAAATTTCAATCTTGCTACCTTAGTGTAGAATATGCATATTTCTTATTGGTTTCTGAGTGGTTGTATCAAACAGAGTCTGTGAACGGTAACTTAAAATGGGCTGTAATTGAAGCTGAATACAGCTATGTTCAGTGGAATAACAAATATTTTATAGTTAGGAGTACTTGCTAGAACAAGCCTACCTGACACCATATATTTCATAATTGTTGGTGCGTGATGCAATTGGTTGCTATGCTACTGAGTGGAAATCTTGAGTTTAAAATATTATATCCTGAGATAAAATTAGGAAACATGAAAGCAGACAATGAAGGTCCATAAAGATGAACCATCCCTAGAATAATATAATTAGTTGTCAATTGAAGGCTGTCACATTCAATCGAATGGAATGCTAACAAAAGTTAAAATAGAGTCTGTAATACAATATAGATAGAGAGCGAGAAATGACAAATACGCGCACCAATAATTGTACAGCAAATAATCCACGGAAAAACGTCTGACCTTGATGCTCTCTCAATAAGGATGAAGACGCCATAATTATATATCAAAATTTATTTTTCCTGTATATAATAAGTTATCATGGGAGATTGTAATTGCCAATTAATTACCACAAATCATTGCGATGTTCTTTCATGTGGATATGAGACACTCATTTCAAACCAAACGAATGAAACAGACATGACAAATTAATTAATCAAATGGCGATATACATTTGTCTAACATTTTGGAATTCTCTTGTTTTTACCGACAGAATCGAACACGTGGTTTAAAACATTACTACCTGTAGTGAACTTCTTAGGGATGTGTGAAGATACCGATGCAAATCAATTCGATCTTTTCGGACACCCCCCCCCCCCCTTAGACCCTTAAGACGTATTTTATGTTACAAGTGTTATGATTAAAATATTTTGTTGATAACGTGTTTTATTTCCATCGTTGACAATGTTACGTCATTTTCTGATGCAGACCGATGCATATTCATTACTTGATCTCTAAATGATCCACATGAACGTAAACACGTATTGTGTCTATTTCGGAAGGTTTATAGAACTTTGATGTTCTATCGTATACATCTGAGTGGCATATCTTCCATCATATGTTTTATTAGCAGTTTCTCTGGTTAGTACATACATACATGTAACATTATAGCTAAAATTATGTAGGTGTGGTGTTTCACTCATCGGACATTACGTTTTTTGACACAACGATATATATCTTTCGAGTTTACACTAACAATAACAGAGAAACAATATAATAAACACAGCAGGATCCTTTACCCAATCACATTGAAAAGTGATAAGCATTGCTATTCTTTCACAGTTCAGTAAAAACAGGCTTCTATTACACATGGACTTGATGCTTTTGATGGCTGCAATTGTTTACTTTCAAACTGATAATCAACATTTCAACTTGACTACTACTACATCCCCACTGTGCACGGCACCTATATAATTGTTTCTTTTGCATTAGAAGTGGCCTGAGGGTGTGTAATAAATATCATATCGCATGAGTAAAACACCAAACCTGCATAATTTTCAAAACTGGTTACTCAGTTGACGAGCAATTAACATATTGACCTTTCATTAGATTTATGTTGTAACACTAGTTTATATTCTATATAAAAAATAATCATATTGTTGGGGTTTCATTTTCTCAATTTATTTAATGATCGCAATGTATCAAGGACAAAAATGCAGAATTCTGTACGGTGGTTGTGATGAACAACGTTGAACATTGACAAATAGAACGCGCCAGCTGAGTAATGGCAGCTTGACTGGTGTTTACAATTACAATGTAAGACACGGAATTTGCCATTTGTCAGTCCTAGTAGTTACGGATAAGCTTTAATTATGATGTAGCCAATAAAATTGCTACTGGATTAAAAATGACGTGGAGATATTTGATTCAGACACAGACAAGAATAGATTCTTGTCTGTGATTCAGACCATGGTTTCGAATAGTGTATCTATTAATATTAGAGCATTAACACACCACATTACTTACAACTTAACTTAACAAGGCCAAACTGCAGAGAATTTAATTTGAATAATCGGAAATGTCATACGCTTTATTCCAGATTTGATAATCCATTGATATCTTTGCTTGAATAATTGATCTCATTCCTGTCCTGTTTAATGCTTTCCTAGACAAATTACAAATTAATCATCTTATAAATTAATGGTTTGTCTGTGTTATGAAAACAAACTATCTTTCAAGCGTTATCAAATCTTATTGGTGTTTCATAAATGATAGAGCCCAATGAAATTACTATATGCATACTCATTCTTCCAATCAAGTACAGTGTAAAGGGTGGCGTATATTATACATGTATTAAAAGGCTAGGTGGAAGAACTTACGTTGAACCAAGTTAATCTATGGCTGAACAAAGAATGTCAGCTACGCTTCACGCTTTTCGATTTAATCATGCAATATGTACATTTCACAAGGATGGAATTTAATTAGTTCAAGTTAAACACAAATTTTTATTTAAATTGGATTTGTGGACTTATAATGGTCAAGTGGTTAGAATGGTCGGCTTGGAACTTGCAGGTTCGAGCCTCGCCGCCGCCGTTGGTTCTCGGAATGGCTAAAGTCCTTGGGCAAAATTGAACTACGCTAACTTGTGTACCAGTCAACCCAGCTGTATAATTGGGGACCTGGTAGGATAGAGGTCGCAATGTGAATGTTTGAATCATATACGCTTACTGTAATGACTGTAATAGATTGTATGCTCCCCAGGGAGTTGAGGATGTATAAATTGCCGCTCTGTGCCCCAGGGATAATAATTATAAAGCGATTTTGAGCAGTGTGGGAAATTGCTATATAAAAACACAGGCCTTGTTTTTAAATTGGTGGTCTGAGATAAAAACTGACATTCTGTATTACTATCGTATACGTTGTGGGAATAGGAACCGGGAAAGAAACAGTGGGAAAAACGTTGTGACTTAATATAGACTAATTCGTATAACAATGTATACGTTCTACGTAGTTTATTCCCATTCCAACATTTAGTTATGTGCCCAATGGCCATGCATTTATAGCATATCTGGTACTTCTGCGTCCATAACATGCGTTTGCTTTTTGGTGAAAAACTATATTAATTATTCTGCCATGATGCCCACCACCCTGCAGACCAATGAGTATTAATTATTCATATTGTATAGCGAAGATTAACCCAATTTAATTATTTTTGTGGAAAGCTACCCTAGAAAAGTAACTAAACAAATGAATTTAATTAGAATTATTAACGTTGGAAATTTATTGTCACCAGAGTTTAAATGTTGTTATAATTATCATGGGAATTATAAAAGTCATGTTATGGCTTCAACATTTGTAAGGCTGCAGAAATATGACCTTCACCGATACGATATGTCAGTGATGTTTAAATTATCTTTGCAGCTACACAATATTAGATTTGACGGCCAGTAAACGACAAACAACATGGATCTACTAGCTTGTTAATTTTTGAGAGTCTATTCACCTTTGAATTTTTTTTAGACTGATGACACTTTCAGCTACTAACCTAAAACCTCTGGATATACCGTATATACCACATCTAATTCAGACACTGTCTAATCTTTCAACGACTAAACCCAACCGACTATTCCATCCAGTAACCGCACATGAATATTAAGACCACATTTTATCAGAAAGTGTAGTATTCCAATAATTGACACACTCTACAAGCATTATGCAATGGTATTTACATACTTTTTTTAGTTATTCAGTTATTTAATATGCAAATTCATCTTCAACTTCAAAGTCAAGAAAATCCAACTTAACCCTAATAAACTCGGGAGATTGAGTGTAACAGTATCACGAAATTAAAAACTGTGGGTGTTAGTTAAAAACACATGTTACCCCTTTCCCGCACTATTGTTCTGCAAGTAATTTGTTAAAGTGAACGCAAACTACTAAGCGGTTAATTAATTTGTGTAGCATCCATGTATGTAATTAGTTCTTATGACAACCTAACGTTTAGTATTATACGGTGTGTTTGTTAGGCCATGAGGAGTCTAGCACAGGTTTAGTTTTGCGCTGCGCGGACCACTGTCTGATACGTAATATTATGCTTCCTAGCAAAGTTATATGGTGACAAAATAGTTATCACTAGGACTATCTTAGCTTATATACACCAGGTTCGATTTGATACGCATCGTTATTTTTTTGTTTATGATATATATCATATACTTAACGCCAACCAACTCTACCAGACTTGCTGTTAACGAGAGAAGAAGTATTCAGCACAGATATATAGAATGTTTGGTAAGTAACAGTGACTGCCCCACATTATTACATGTAGTATTGCTATTCATACATTTTAGAAAGCCGATACAAGGATCTTGTACTCGTGGTCTTGCTTTGAACATCTTATACATCATATGTTACGATTATCAAATATTGTACTTGTGTTTTAATGCATGCAGAGTATCATATTTTGAAACAAATAATTTCGTACTGTAGAAAACACAGCTTACGAAGCTAAGTTTATAGTGATAATTTGGGCTATGTTTTCAAGTTGCACGGGATTCTACATGAGTCTGCCACTGAATGTTTGAATATATTTTATTTCAAAAGCTTTTTCGTATCACATTTTCATACGTTTTGGCTTCTTATCCCCTGTCTGCTTGTTTTCTTTGTTTTGAGTATTTGTTTATATATGTGACGGTTATTTTCCTATGTTCTGACTATAGGTTAGCTCTCTGGATAACCGTTTTGTTAGTGCCCTTAAAATGATTAGAGCATTTGTGGTAGAGGACGATGAAGACGTTGAAGTCAAGCAAGGAAGTCTTTGCAACTTGACGATTGCGAAGACACAGTTCCAAGAGTTTACAAGTATAACTCCGATTCACGGTGTTCGCTATATTGGTTTGCCAAGTACACATCATATACGAAGGTAGGTTTATACACTTTTACATACACATTTAATTCACTAAAAACAGTCTACTCCGATTGTTTTCTGTATATTTATATTGATTTTCATATTGTACAAGGGGGGGGGGGCTAATGTACTGAATAAACTACTTGGTATAATACACATTACTGTTTGGGCAGGTGTATCAACAGATAGTACACATCGGGGAGTACGAGTTTAACGTTATCGGCTCAAAGGCCCATGACATTTTTTTCAATCATGCTCAGTAGAATGTTACATGTTACTCCACTATAGTGATGTGAGATGTGACCAATGTATACAAGAATTGTTTCTACAGATCTCAATATAAGACCTAGCGCTGCTGAGAATTGCATTTGACTGTCATATCACTAAGCTGTATTACGTGTATAATAACATCTGCTCAAGTCATCGTCACTAATACTTTCTTTAAAAATTTATAAAATTCACATTAGTTTAGCTGTTTCTACAGAAATAAAAGGTGACAATATTTTCTACAGAAATAAAAGGTGACAATATTTCTGTTCATTATTAGAGACGGACGCATTATGTATTCATCACAGACAGTGGAGGGGGGACCGTCACTGCACTGTCTATGTCTTCATGTATTAAACACCTCACTTGTAGTCGCTATAGTTACCGCACAATACTAGACGAATATTTCAGACGAAGTGTTGTCATGGTAAAAACTTTGTTCTGTTTTCACCCATGGCTTCACACACAAACCATACACCGACATGCTATTTACATTGCTTGGTCACGCTGCCACCACACTTTAATACCGTGCATAGAGGGGAATCTACACTAAGGCGATAACCCACGAATGATTAATACATAGTCATGCAGGAGATGCGGTTCACTGGGACAATATAGTAATTAGCAATAAGTTCAAAGTACGTCCTGTTTTACCTACGACAGCAAAAACTATACAAGTATTTAGCATTTTGAACAGTGGGTACTGGTGATTTTATTATTCCTCAACATGTTACGCTTGGTCTGGGCTTGCCTATGGCTTGTCCGTTCCAATCGTAAACTCCTTACATTCCACACCGAATTCCACACTTCTCGGTGCCAGAATCTTCGTTAGGATCTGGGGAATATTCCTATACATACTATCCTTGCGTCAGATGTACCTTCCTAATTTGACTGGTTCCTAAGTGAACTTGCATTTTTTTTTATGGTTTTCTTTTTGTGTATATTGAGGACATGACCGGTTGTAGAACAGTGTGGAATTTCAGAGTTCAACGTAGACGTTTTTTTGTAGGAAAGACATAACATTTAGCAAAGTCTACTGTCTACATCACAGATTTCTAAGAACATCATAACATAACGTTTGTTCATGTATGTCCTTGTATCTGAAAGTGTAAAAAGATTATTTCATTCTTTTTATCGTAGATTTGTCTATTCGTGTTTAGTACTTGTTGCCACGTGCTGGGTGATAACATACCTGTATATTGCTAGTATGAAGTATACCTCGTACCCAGTAAATACGGTGATATCAGTTCAACAAACTGATGAATTGGTGTTCCCTGCCGTCACCATCTGCAACTACAACAGATACCGAAAAAGCTATATCAAAGGTACCAAACTTGAGCAACTTTTGAAGCAGAAGTTTTCGCCATATGCTAAGGTTAATCTTGACATGCCTTCAGAGGGATATTTGAAGGATATATCCGATAGTCGTACTAACTTTGAACTTGACGCCGCACATAAAAAATCTAGTACGGTATTGCAATGTCATTATCGAAGTGGCGAGATGAACATTCCATGCAAACCAGAACTAAACTTTACAACAACTATGACGGACTATGGTGTATGCTATACATTCAACGACCCAGGTGCATCTGACGGATACACTCCCTTAAGCATCCGTAAAGGTGGTAGCATGGATGGACTTCGGTTAACCCTTAACGTTGAGCAAGACGAGTATTCTCTGGGAACCAACTTGGGGGCAGGTTTTAAGGTAAATATCATATGGCCATTGTCATACAACTTTCCTATCGCAAGACAGTGCAAGACTGCAAGACTGGAAGACTTAATCAGTTTTGAGGTGAATGCCTCCAGTCAGGGTCTTGTATGTACCATTGTAATGCTATCATTGAAAACTCTAGGCTATCTTGAAATTTCTGAGCGCACTTTGATAATGTAATGTGGTTGGTTTGAAAAGTCCTTTAAAATATCACAGTTTTTAAAAAAACACACACACACACAGACAGACAGACATACAGACAGACAGACAGACAGACAGACAGACAGACAGACAGACAGACAGACAGTTAAATCTAATATTTTACATCATTCTGACATTCATTAGGTATTACTTCACCGTCAAGGAGAAGTCCCCTTGGTGACTGATTATGGCCTATCTGTCTCACCTGGGACCGAAACGTCTCTAGCAGTTCAAATGGTTTTGGTTCGTACATGTTAATACACTAGTTTCATCTCCTCTCATATTTTTTTTACCAATTTTTTGTTCGACATGCATGTTCTACCATAAAGAGAATTGGTCTTTCTTGCTAAAGCGATAGACACACCGGCGTTTTCTGGATGTTTTGTGTGTTTTTTTCAGACTATTTCTCTGTTGTTTTAATTTGGTCTTCTTGAATGATTTTGCATTCGACAAAAAAAACGTTAGCCAGGGTTTACCACCTTGAAGGCCTTTCAAACTTTCTGACAAGAAACACATGTCATGCAGTAACAGTCAACATATGATTTGACAACGTGGTCCTACATGTTGAGAACATTTTATCCGTTTTCCATTGAAAGGAACACAACCAAAAACATCCACATGAGAGTAATTGTAGCGATGGCAAACTCCCACATTTCCTTTTGTATACGAAGAGCAATTGTTTTATGGAGAAACGTTCCTCAGAAGTCGTGAAAAAATGTCATTGTCAAGAACCGTATATGCCAGGTACGCTGCATGTAAATATGTGTCGTAAATTTCATCACTGAGGCCATGTCAAATTTTAACAATATAGTCTCAAATCATAAACAAATCGACGAGGTGTCCTGGATCTCATTTACATGTAGTTGATTTATGGTTTTGTTGCGTATGGTAGCTTTGTCGTTGATATTTAAGCAATAAACCACCCCCTGGGGATGGTATACCACTCGGTTTTGACCAGTGAACTCAATATATGCACTCGTGTGCATATATTGAGTTCACTGGTCAAAACCGAGTGGTACACCATTCCCAGGTCTGGTTTATCGCTATTATAGTATACTGGTATATTGAAAATATCGGAAACAAGATTGGACGCAACATTTTCTGGTTTCATCCCTGCACGGACTACAACGTTCGTAGACGAACAGTGAACATCAAAATTTGGACGCGTGCCAACTGTGCATTATCGCTCATTTTAGACGCGCTAGTTCAATGTCTAGACCAATCACATCGCTCGATTTGCGCCATCAATATACTGGTATAATATAATGTCTTTTTTGCTGTTATGGTATGGTAGTTGTGTGCATTTACTGTATTTGTTATGTTTCCATAACATCAACATTGATAAGAATCGGCGTCAATCCTGTCTTGTAATGATATGACCAAAGTTTTGATTTGTTTATGTCTTTCTTTTCTATTTATTTGAGGAATTAGCATAATGTACACATTTTCTAATTTTTGCCATGTAGGGAATGAACACCGAGTGTGTAACATATTCGAGAAGTTTGACTGTGTTGATAAGGTTACCCGTAAGTATGTACTTTGCTGTGTTGTGTATCAAAATATTGCGAGAACTTGTCGACGGGTACAGAAAAACCTTCGACCCCTTACACACGTCTACAAACAATCCGACTGCTTTGTATTTTTTTAAAAATGGACGATCATGGTGATATAACACTTCGAAGACATCACAGGTAATGTAATGTTAGAAGAAAACAATGCTATGAAATTTCGCTGGTAAAAAAAATAGACATGTAAATATTATAACAAAAAAATTTATTATTTGCATTTGTCTGATATCCTATGTGCTTCATTTGTTCCCATATCCGTAACAACAATGAACAACCAGACAAAATTTGCATATTACTCGAAAACTTTGCATAGAGCTGAGATCTCTTATACATGCATAAGAAAACACTTCATATATGTGTACATACAGTTCATCAACATATACTCTTCAATTTTAGGTGAAATGACTAATTTTGAGTGTCCCTTGGCATGTGAAAAGATTGTTTATCATGTGTCTTCAAGCTTTGCTTCATTCCCGGGAAAACATGTCTTAGAATTCTTAACAATGGAATATAACCTAACTGAAGAAGAATTACGGTAAGTAGTCAAAAATGGCCGTTAATGCGGGTAATAACGCTTTTGAGACCCCGAATTGTGTGTTTTCATGGTACTAGTGATGATGATGATGGTGATGGTGATGGTGATGATGATGATGATGATGATGATGATGATGATGATGATGATGATGATGATGATGATGCTGGTACACTGTAAGTTAAACGCCAATAAACTAAATATTCAGAAATCCAACTGATTGAGGTCTGTTTCATATCTTCTCTTCCACAGCGGCGACATCGCAGTTGTTGATATCTTCTTTGAAGAAATGAGTTACCTTTACATCAAACAAGTACCGGCATACGAGTTTCTCACATTTCTAGGTAAGTTTTCGGCAGAGCAAACTATCTGGTAAAATCACGTGGTGTCTTTTATTTCCCAAAATTACCATCATCGTGAAACCGACGCTTTATTTACGCCCAGGATTCGATATAGCTCTTGTCATTGGCGTCTTCTAAACAACACATTATGATTCATATCATGATGTTAAGAGTCTGAGCTCGAGAATAGAGTATTTTGTTTAGATGAATACTCAAACCGGCTCACTACTATATCCGTGTATCATTAATTATGTTATATGTGTTAATTATCTTAGTTATGTTGACAGAGGATGACACAAATAATCATCTTTTGTACAAAACTAATAACTTTCAAAGTTGAATTAACAAGATTGTGGACAGTTTCATTGATGTTAACAAGTTTGGGGATGGTTTCATTGTGTAAAAATCTGATCTGGTAACAGAAATGTGTCACGCTAACTGGAATAGAGAGTACTGTTAAAACAATGGGGGACGTAGAGGAGTATAACTACTTCAATGTGGTTATGACATTTTTTTGCCCATACTCGTCTTTCTTTTGTCGACTTTGTGTCTGATATCACGTGATGTAAAAACTTACAGAAAAATAGACATTACAAAGTTGAAAGTTCCATTTAGTTTAACAGCAAATGCATGCAAATTCTGTGTCTATTGCGTGTCTGCCAGACCTCTATCCTAAAAAGGGCCGAACCACAGTCCCTCTATCACGTATCTATTATAGACAGACTGTGTGAACATACTTGGAGGCATACCCTAACTGGTAGTAAACTCTACATTAGTACATGGCAGTCATTTGTTACATTTTATGTGTCTTTACAGCTGATTTCGGTGGTCAGCTTGGACTGTGTCTTGGAGCTAGTCTACTGAGTACCTATGAAATGGTGGAATATATATTCCTAGCCATCTGGAAGTCATGCCGACCTGGACAGGTTTAACTTGTGCTATACGAATACCACATACAATGATTGGCTGTTACGAACTTTTTGACTCTTTGAAAAGTTTTTCATTTCCACGAGGGTCTACTTGGTTACGAAAAGTTACACTATGCAACCAGTAGATAACACTAACTAAGATTACAGTGACAAATCCCTTTTCACACTTTTGGATAGAATTGTGAGTGTACTTTGTGATTTACAGTAAACAAGTATAAAGGCAATATATAAAAGAAAGACAATTGTTGAAACTACAACAATGACATCCACAATATTGCCGTCAGTCGGTCATACTATTTTCGCTGTTGTCATAAAAATTAAGCTTATTACAATTATGTTTGTAATTTGAAGAGCCGACTGGACACTGTAGTGCACTTTTGCTAATTTTATTTAAGACATATTGACTTAGGATGACAACATTTGATAATTACAAAAATGTGTAAATGTGTTTATACGCAGATTGAAGAGATAATCATAGTAGTAGGCACAGTATTGGGAGGATGTTATATACCTCCTATTGTTCAACATTTTCCCACAGAGCAAATTCAGTTGTTTTTCTGGAAGAGAAAATGCCATTTGAAAGTAATGGGACTCAATCAGCTATTTAGACATTCAATGGTGTGCAACACACATGATATTAGATTTTATATTTATCACTATTGTGACGTTTTTCTTGAAATTTGATATTTCAATTGAAGATACTCGCTTTTCGATGGATTTTCACCATATTATTAGCATTGCCATGAATATAAAATGTTTCACAATAAGTTTTGCGAACTGCCTCTGTTTTTAGCACAACTGAACTGAGGTTCAAAGAAATGAAAGGCAGTAAGCTTTTGAGAGTCAGCATAGTGTTCGGCTTTCACTTTAAACAAGGGAAGATTTTTCTTTCACGCAGAAGGTATTTAAACTCAGATATTGGATTGCATTATATACACTAACAAAATGCTAAGAACATGAACGAAAGACGTCGAAAGTACAATGATAAAATATATACATCAATCATCAGAAGCTGACATGTACAGCTACTTTGACCTGTAACTTCACCGCTTTTTAACTCTGTTTAGCCAAACGTTATGCCATTTTCAATCAAGTGTAACTTTGTATATAATATGTGTCATGTACTTGTACATACTTTCCTACATACTACTGATAGTCAACACTATCATAAAATGAATGGATTATTTATCCGAAGAAATGAGGATACAAAAACCAACGCCATTAATTTGAGTAATGTAACTAGTCCATTAGATAGTGATGTTATTACACGTATTATTATTATTCTAAATAACAAGTTTAACGACAATGGTGGGTCAGAATTCCCAAGAAACCTCCAACAAATTCAGTGATGGATTGATCCCACGGGAACATTATTTTTTTAAGAGTATCAGAAACAGTTCAACAACATTGATGTATTTGACATTTAATCTCAAAGTCTTTGTGTCCGTGTCTTTATAGGATTACACGGTACATGAAAAGAAATGTTACTACTCGTCTGCTTAAAAGGATTATTAATAAATAATGAAAAACGACTCAGATTGAAATTGACTTAATGAAGTTACATGTAAAGAATAGCTAAACTGTATTGCAAACTTTTCCACAACAAAGATAAGAAAACTAATTAATGTAATCGCCCGAACCAAAGATGTTCAGTACTTGCATTAGAAATACTAGAGTAACTTGGGGTTTAACTTCTTAAAGTTGTGTTGTTTATATATGATCATACTACATGGCTGCGGTAATCACAGTATTCGATGAGCATCGCAGTTTCTCGAATATTGAATTTTTGCACGCATTAATTGTAAAGTAAATGAAGAAGAAAATGAAGAAAATACTATTAAAGAAGAAGGCTTTGCTTCTAGTTAGAAGCGAGATTTCATAGATATCACCAACCCACTACAATCTACATTTGTATATACATGTAATATTTGGTTCAACATGTTCATGCTATGTTTATTTTGAACAATAGTCACTCTGAATGACTTATGTCTAATTTACTTCGGATTTGTAAGAATGATACGCAAAATTATGCGAGCAAACTCGTCACAGGTCATGTATGATGGCACTGAACGTGAACGGGTTGCTACGCTACGGCACGTGCAGCGCAGAGAAGGAACACGATACTTGGCATTTGGGGTAGAGGTATATGAATAGTAAGTTTATTTACATGGCAAAATCACACTTCTTTAATGCATAAAACACGAATGGAAAATACATTAAATTTAAATATTTTTTTCAGTGGATATTGAAGCATTCATAAATGTGTTGAAAAGAAATTGATAGTGTCACACACGAAGATGAATTTACACATCTTGTAATGGAATCGCCCAAATGACCATAGCGCTACCTGCAATGAGATGCTACAGACATCATACTTTCGCCATTTTTTTCAAAGTTTAGCATATTGCATCGTATAATGAGGGTTGAGAAGATCCGCTCGTAAATAATGAATTCGCTTATGATCTTGATTTTCTCAGCATATGCAAATTTCACCTTCCGGTTGCAAAAAGCAAAAGCTCTTGTAAGTCTTATTAAACACTAGCTATAAACTATACAAGTTCAAAATATATCAAATACTCTTCTTGTTTTGTATATTCCCACCCACTGATGAAACAATCATTGCTAATGTATCCGGTTTCAACATCCACGAATACACGGCTTCTTTTGATATTTGCGTTGGCAACCAGGGCAATAACATGAATTAGCTTTCTCTGTGAGCAGGATGCATATATCCATACCGATATTTGAATAAATGTTATCAACTGTCTTTTAATGTCAATAAAATGTTACTGTTCAATTATAATCCTTCTTGGTATTATCATCAAATATAATGGAATATTAGTCTCATAATAAATGTCGTTAATTAAAGCGTTTGATCGATACTATAGTATAGTACGCTTGGGTCAGAATCTAGTGTTACATACTACTTAAATTTTTCATTAAGAAAGGAAATTGAGATGCGGACAGTAATATTAGTTATTTGTGAACGGTAAATAGGAAACAAAAGTGATGTTTCTATTGCGGACCTTGCTTGATCACGAATAATGTAATAATTTAGCGTACTCTCCGATCTATCTTTTGCCCTGTTGATTCATGAAGAATATACTTTCCAAATTGAGAATAGTTTGATTACAAGACGACGAAAACATCAATAGAATGTAATTTTAATAACAACAACTTCGCTATGATAGTTCAAGGTATAATTAGTTTGAAAGACAAATTTGTATGCTTGTCAATCTATGTAAATAAGCTTACACTGACTGCATTCAGGTAATTGCTTACATTTTCTTGAAGAAAGGAATTCATACATCCTCGACAAAGCATGATTATGAATGGATGTATGGAATACGTTGGCCACTTTTACACCCACATTCTTTTAGTTCATAAAAGCCAGAATTTAAGAGTTCGATACTTACAAAATTGTCGACTGCTTCAACAACATTTTACATGGACCATATCAAAAGACGCAACAATCTGCACTGCAGGAACTAAACAGAAATCTTAATCACCATCGTCTACTGTGTCGACTTACCTCTCATGTAGACTGCATTATGATAACATGTTGTGAAGTATTTGTACACAAGTATTTGTGTGTCGAACTCCGAAATGCTAAGATTTTTACTTTTATAAATAATTGATATCATCGCATTTTTCTGAAATGCATCAAAGTAAAGCCACCAACAGATAGATTTATGAAAGAAAGATAAATACGTGATCGGTAAATCCTGATACTAAACCTAACCATCAAACATCAATCCAGTCTGTGTTGACACTTTCGATGTGGAAAAAGATGGAAAAAGGACGAGTAAATTCGAGAATGTTGGAAAAGTCTCTTCCATGGAGGATTGGCGCACAACTGCCTTTAACGTTTGAATATTTTCAGTATCGAGATCAAAATGAATTCTATGCATTCAAATGCACTCAGAAGACTCGCTCCAAGACATAATCCCATCTGGCCACCAAAGTCACCTATCAAGAGAATACAAAAACGGAAAAAATGTGTGCACTGTTTGCAGTATATGTTCTACTACAGTGTTATCTCAATTCTAAGTGCAATTGCAAGATTTATAAAAACACACCAACACTTGACAAAGGGTTCGCTAAATTTACTGTATTACAATGTAATATCAATCTACTTGCAGCTGCAATGGACTTGTTAATTATGTATACTTGTACCAAGCAGGTCACCAATTGTAGGTGATCTTGGAAAAGGGAAGTAACTAATGGTTAATGAACGAGAGAAGGGCTATAGTGCAGCTAGCTACACACTTGGTTGGTGCAATATCTGCACTATAGCCCGACTCGAGTTCATTAAGCAGCTTCCCGTGACCACGTTCACACCAATCACGTTTACAAACGTACTCATGATTAAAGATTGTTTTGGCTCAATAAGTTAAATGCAGCTGAATAGAACTATCAAAAACATGAATCCTCACACTGAAAGTGTTGGAAAGATTATGATTTTAAATGAACAGCAAACACACCTGTGTGTAGTCACAAATTGGCCAATTGGGTTTGAAGATGTATACATAAATTAACAAGTCATTGTGTGCAACAGGCCAATGATTGGCCAATTTATTTCAACCATCTGGAACTTGTGGAACACGTGTTTCTATCAGTTTTGTCATTCCGGGATTTGATTTTGATGTGAGAGGACAGTCATGACGTGGGCACTATATGCTGTGGGGCGTTTGCAGATAGTAATCTAGTTTGGCTTCTCCATGATTTCAAGAACAGACTGGTGAGTAAAATTTAATCCTCGTTTCCTCTAAATTTTTACGTCACCTTCTGATTTTTTTGTTTTTGTCGACAAGATTTTAATGTGGCTCTGCGTGCCTCAAAATCTTACGTGATTTCATTGACCACTGGGTTATCACTATCGCCCCTTCATTGACCACTGGGTTATCGCTATCGCCCCTCTGTAACTATAATTGACAGCTACAATCTTTAAAACACGATTCCATTGACCACTGGCTTATCACTGTCGCCCCCTTTGTAACTCAAATAGTTAGCTACAGTCTTACACCATTCCATTGACCACTGGGTTATCACTATCGCGCCTCTGTAACTATAATAGTTAGCTACAGTCTTACTAAGTGGACATTTTACCCTAACTGTGCCACAGTTCTATTTTCGACCTGTAAAAAGACCTCGAATTTGATCAGCATATATATTTTTGTGGCTATGATGTAAACAAGGCGTAGGCATTAGAATCAGTTTTTGAAGTCGTACAGTTTGAACTATCTATGATTGTTGCATTTGGGCTTTGTTTTGAGCTTTTTATTGTTCGTGGGTTTGCACTCGTCAGTTCTGAGTGCAAACCCCGGAAGAATGAAGAGCACCAATTAAATTATATAGCGATTGCATCAATGATGTCTATGACATGTGTGAGAAATAATGCTTTAGACTAGGGGAGCCTTCAGTAATTACAAGGATGGAGGACCGGGGGAAATTAGGCTCGTCGGACTAGACCATTGCGTAAAATATGACCATCACCCGACTCCGTCGTGCTAAAAAGTGGCCCTCACTCAACATTTTTTCTCTAAAACATGACCCCCCCCCCATTCAAAACAAGAGTTAAATGCTCTCAGATGTGTAAAAGGACGTGAGTCCTAGAATCAATGGTAAGGACTTCATCCCCACCGCTGCCACCAATGTTGACCGTTTAAAGGCATTGGATAATTTCCCACTACTACCGCCATGTGGATGTGCGTGAAGGCACGGCACTAATAAATACATGTGTTTCGATCTCATTGGCTGAGCTGAATGCCACAATTCAACTCCCAATGATTAGATTGGTGTTACGGGTGACAAAATACAACTTTTTAATATTTTCAAAGTTTTAATGCCACGCGAGGTCACCGTGAACTCTCAGCTGTCATGAATTAATACTTAGAACAAATGTTTGCATTTCGCGAATAGTATTCTTCTGAGATGACAACACTGAAAGTTATTAAGTGATCGTCGATGTCAAATAATGATTAATTACGGACAGTTGAACATTGTTTAGCTAGTTTTCATATTTGTCACTATAATGTGCATTGAATTAAGGCAACAGCAACACTTCCGTTTTATTCATTTATGGTGCTGATTATTTTATCACCCAATCATTTGAGTATTGTATATTTTATGTTTATAAAAAATTAATGTTGATTCATTCTTTGGAAGCAAGCGAGCTCAAGGCAACAGCTAGGCCTAGACTAGGAGCTTCGATCTGCTCCTTGGCTACTTCTAAATGATCCAGGTTAACCATGAACACTATGTGTAGTCTCAGCTATTCCCTTTCAAGTCCAAGTCGATCCCGTGTACGGAGTGGAGAGAGAGAGTAACATTGGAGGAGGGTTACATTAACATTAGAAGTCTCCCCCTCCTATCTGTTACATTGGCACACTTCTGACATTGTTGAGTGCGAGGTCAACATCTCCACAACATTATCACTGGTATCTTACCTAGTAACTGCTCCCGTTTTACACCTGTGAGACCCACTCCTCTCCTTACACCACAAATGACTATTAATTCATTATATGGCTGTCAGTAGCAATTTGATATAGGCTGATGTCATGGCACCTAACCCTAACCCTAACCATAACCATAACAACCCGAATGGCAGCAATGGAATTTGGAATAGTGGCAGTGATAGGATGACGAAACAATGAAAATATTGCAATGTTAGGCAATACAATGAGTCAAAGTAAAATGTGATCCTCCCCTAATCTCGTTTTCTAAAACATGGCCCTCCCCAAGAGCCGATTTGTAAAAGGTTACAAGTTAACTTCTGTGAACGACAAAACCTTATGACAATGAGACATGGAAAATGTGACGTACCTAAAAATGACATGCCGTCGTATGCAGGAACTTGTTCGATGTACATGTAGCTGAGTTCCCTGAAGTAAATGTGTACATACGCTGAGTTTTCACTGAAACATGATTGGGTGAAAATGTTAACAAGTGTATTTTTGCTTCCTTGTCTCTTGGCGCATATTTAAAGTCTTCTTTACACAAGAGTAAATGGAATTTTCGCGAAATGTTATCAATCAAGAATAAACTATTAGTCATTCGGTGACCTCTGCTTATTTTTCCTTGTTGTAGGAAAGACAAATAAGAAGTTTGTTACTTGTTTGTGTTTGTAGGAAAGACTACCAGCTTAACAAAAATAACACCAGTGCACCCTCCACATTGTTGGGGCCATGAGCATCCTAGTTACGATTTCAACGTCGCTATATATTCCGGTAAGTTACTGTTGCACCTTTTAAGCAAATTTTGGGTGTTTGTTTTGAGATCGTAGATTTAGGGAAACATTACCTTACGCTTTGGGAAGACAAATTGTACTTTGACTGCACGTAGTCCAAGATGTGACTGCCAGGGTACTTTGCATAACTTGGATACGTGTCGTAGTATGCGATATCACAGGCAACCGGACATGGGTCAAACGCTTTATTACTGCTACCTTTACAAAAAAATGAGTAAAAATCAAAACCTCAACAAAAATTTATGCCGATTAAATCACTCTCACAGCGGTGACGTCATCACTTATACAGTTATATGTCAAAGAATTTAATTCAACATTTCGTTTTTACAGATTTTAACATTTGATAAATTACATAATATATTTTTGACATTTTTACTGTGTTTGAGAGACAATAAATCTCTTTTTTATTTATTGACTCTGTACATGTTACCTTTATTTGATAACCACATTAGTAAAAGAATAAAAACTCACCTGCGAATACTTTATCAACGCACTCAATCTTCTCTTGATAATTGCAAATTCGGTGTGGCCCTTAATTGAATTGCAAAGAAAAAATATCGAAACAGTTCATGGTTAGAAATGAATGTGATGATAGGCGCCATTTTACATGTATTAGTATTCTCGCCCTTGACATCATGTTTTAAGACTTCGCAGCTGTACATTAACTTCAAGTTCAAGACTATAAATTCTTAGACAACAAGTTGTTGTGTCTTATCGACATCTTCTTTAGATCAAAGACAGCAAACAAAGTTAGTGATATTACTAAATTAGGTCTGAAATTAGTAAAATAATCATTTTCTGTTCTCGTCTCAAGAATTTGTCAAATTACCATTTTATTTACACGAGGTACAGCTTTCTTGGATATTGCCTTTGGGTAATGTAAGTTTCTCCTGCCCAGTAAAATATCCCAGATGTTCATATCTCAACCAATATAATGATTGCATGTGTATATTGAGGAATGTAATAAGTGGCAATACATGACAATTGGAAAAATGTAAAGATTTAGCTACAATAACTGTAGCGTTTGCTGTGATTTTGAGAGGTTTTTCTGCTGTTTTTGTGCTATTTGCCGTTCCGAGATGTCAGTAACTGCCCGTTTCAAAATGCTGCATCTGTTACTTATGTCGATTTGGACGGGATTGAGGTACCTCTGAACATTTCTTGGGCTCCGTAATATACATATATGTTGGAGTTAGAAAATGCCCTATTCTTTGGCAGGTAAGGCATAATTTAGCAGAAAAATCCATCTAACTTTGCGATTCTGATCTGAATCACTTCCGTCTATTTGTTTACGTTACAGGATTTGTAGCGTTTGCTTCAGGTAAAACATCGAAACGACAAAAAAACACAAAAACAGCAGAAAAAGTCCTCAAAATCACAACAAACGCTACAATTATTGCAGCTAGTAAAGAACTTGCCTTCCATGTAATAAGTGGCAATACATGATAATTTAAAACAAGACGGTAAAGAACTTACCTTCCATGTACAATTCTGTACAATTGCATGTAGATGCAACTTCATCTGTGATTCTTTCCATAATACAATTACTCTTGGAGTATCGCGAATAGTACTGGAGTTCTAGTTCCTTACAGTCTGTGATGTAAGGAGCTTGTTGGTTCTTTTCCTGTGCAAAAAGAGGCCTGTTATTGTCCTTATGTATCTATACGTTCATCGTCCTGTCGCTTACAACTTACAAATTCATTGTAATTTATAAATTCTGTCTATCCACCTGTGTCTGTCTGTGGCTCTAGAAGTCCTGCTTCTCTCTGTTTCTCAACGCTTTCCTGTCTGTCTGTCTGTCTGTCTGTCTGTCTGTCTGTCTGTCTGTCTGTCTGTCTGTCTCCCTCATTTGTTACTGACTTAGGTTAACATAATAGATGTATTTTCCTTTTGAAGTTAAAAATGTTAAACCGTGTATTACTTACTACAACCAAAGAGGTCGACAAGAATGTTTCTGTGCCCGGAGATATTGCAATGCCATAGTCTGTAATCAGTGGTACTTCGCCTGGGTGATGAAGAAGTATCTGGTAAAAAAAAGAAAAATACATTAAAGACCACTTGACAGACTGTCCTGTATTCATTTAAATACCATAGATGTGGCAAATATGTCGGCAGATTACCTTCGCGTTTTTCAATGTCCATTACTGTTTTCAATACATAATGTGTCTTACTATCAGTCATCTTAGTTAGCAGTTTTAGGATCATAAATTATTTAAATGTGGTGGGATCTCATGGTGAAAAATAACAGCCGTCTTCTTTCATGATTTGTGTAAAAACGCGGTCATAATCACGAGACAAAATCAGTGGTGCTCTACCTTGAAACCAGCTCCTAAATGTTCTCCTGCACTATATTCGCTTTGGTCTAGATATAGGAACATGCTAAAGCCATGTCTGCTGCCACTCATTTTCACTTTCACAGCATCTTCAGGACTCGTCCCAATCAAACCATTGTAAGTGTAGCACACACCAAAGTCAGTGTAAGTTGTAGTAAAGTTCAGTTCAGCACTACAGTTCCTTTCGGTTGTACCTAATTGACAACCCCAAATCATTCCTTCCTTTGAGTGAGCTGCATTGATTTCGAATTCCGTGCGGTTTTTGGAGAGTTCCTGGAGAGCATCTTCTGACGTCCAATCAATGTTTGATATTTCACCTTTCCCTATTTTCGGGTCATATAACTCTCCTTGCCACTCTTCGAACTTTGAACCATTTATATAGGATTTGCGGTACCTGTTGTAATTACATACTGTGACAGCAGGGAACATCATCTCTGGTTGGTATCTTAATGATAGCGTCATACTCACCAAATATGAGGCATATTTTATGCTATTAAGATAAAGGATTGAGAGGAGCCAGCCCGCTGTACCGGCCACGATGATAGCGTAGATAAACCTGTCGATGGAACAACACAGTATTTGTATCATTGTTGATGCCTATACTATTATCGGTAATTTATTAAAAAAGCAGGGGTATAATATGATATACTATGCTATTCTATGCTATGTTATGTTATGGTGTGATGAAATGCCATGCCATGTGATTAGATATGATGTGATGTGGTGAGATGTGGTGTGGTGCGGTGTGGTTTGATGGTTAAGACCAGAGTGCAAGTTGATTGTTTCCAAACAACTGTTCGTCTAACATTTACACTCAGCGTTCCAGCTGAATCCTGTGAATATCAATATCCCCTTTATATGCAATTAGTATAGCTTGCGCTGAGAATAATATGTCTAAAATATAACTGACTGTTCTAAACTAAACATTTGGAGTATTTTATGCCTAGTAACACTCCTGAGTGGAACAAATAAATTTACAAACAAACAAACAAACAAACAAACAAACAAACAAACAAAGGCAGGTGTTGTCGGTCAATTAGTGGTTCGAAGAATTCAAATCGTGTAATAAGATATTTCACGTCTTCATTGCCGGTGCAACTGGAAATTACACTATTTGGAGGATATATGCGTAGAAACGTAGATGTGTATGTATTGATGTCGAGAGAGCTTTCATTTCCTTACCCTTCTAATTAAGACTCAGAGAAAACTCATTATCTTGTCTTTATTGCAAATTTTTGTTCCTCCGTTATTATCAATTTTCATTTCAATAAATGTATCAAGTGTGTTGAAACTGTTCTTTTGAAGGCAGAAGACAGCAATAGGGACATCTAAGTGTCCGAACGTTTAGAACTTTAAGTACGATAATGGGCGACAAGTTGACAACTTTACATTACATTAGTTCAAATATTGGACGATAATTGTCTTTTATCCAGTGTGTGGTATTTGATACAGTAAAAACGACTTCGTTGAAAACACTCCAATATTTCGATGTTAACCTCATTACACCAGTTTACATGCTTACCGTGTACACTGTTATGAAATCACTTCAACCATGTAATGTATTGAGGCGATGATCGGACACCTCTCACAGAAGAGATGAAAATTGCAGCGTTGTGTTGGAATTCAAATTGTATGACTTCTGGGATAAATTGAGTGTAATTAGTCAAATGTTGATATTTGCATAAAATTACACAGATTGACTTCATTGAAGACATCACATATTGTCAAGATAAACGGTGGTTATTCATTTCACATTTTACATATTTGTATTTCATTTCTAAAATGCTTCCTCTATTTTCAAAATATTCAAAAGCGCTGCACAATAAGTTAAAGGAGACTTAAAAAATACCATACAAACAACAATTAATACACACCAGGTAAAATTCATTTAGTAAATCAAAACAATTTGTAAAGAGAGTGGTTTAAAAAAACACATACAAGGGGAAAGTCTTCAACCCTCTTTCAAATTGCTCCACTTCATCTAAACATTTCAACTCTTCTGGAATGGAGTTCCACAGTCTCGGACCACAGACGACAAAAGCACTATCATTCAACTTATCGTAAGATCGTGGAACTACAAGATTGTGACTACTATTTGTGCTAAGATTATAATTGGGGTCGCTAACTCCCTGTATCATATTCATGACTTGAGTCAGAATGTGTATGACTATGATATCTTGCATGCGAATTCGGTCCAACCGTTCGTGTAACTCCTATATACGGCTTATGCCAAGTGCAACATTGATGAAGAGGACACGAAGTGGGTACATTTGTTTGATGTTCTCCACCCGCTTGTAGTAGCATGAAGCGGCGGTAAACATATTACATCAAACAGACCGCTTGGTGATGAAAAATGACCTAAATTGTGATGCTAGCAGAATCTCCATGGCGACCCATAAATGAAAAGTCGACCCAAATTATTTTATGACATGTCAGTCGAAGCGTGGTAACTCAATTGATATCCTGTGATTAATTAGCATGTGGGACCTTTTTACGCAAATTACTCGAATGAAATTCAATGTGAGATTGTAAAGGATAATAAACGTTTTGTATATGTGAATGTCAGTCTGTCGTTCTGTCACGTGAAAACGTAGGACTTTTATATTGGAGAAGGACGCCTGATAGCTTTTAAGCCTAAGATTAATTTAAAATGTCCATATCTCTCTTATTACAAAATAAATTAAGTTTATTCAAGGCATAGCCACTTAAACGAACTAACTGAAAGGAAGTCATTAGGGGAGACATAGTGAAGACATTTACAAATGAATGTAATATAACTGTCAATAAAGACGCTTTCACTACATGACATGTTCGCTCCTAAAATGTGTACATTACTGAATAAACGTCATTTCACTTTGACAAGTATATCAAAGGACGACCAACAAAGGCATTTTTTAAAATTGATATTTCTGCTCATATTATTATTTCTACTCTCATCTTCGTGTAAGAATAGATGGCGAAGAGAGCAATATCTAGAGTGCTTCATTTTAGACATAAAAATAACATTTTATCGCTACAAAAGACCAGATTTACGCTGAAAATTCTCCCGTAGGAATGGTAAAATACTTAATCGTCAAAAAATTAATAAATACTCGTCGGGCATTCATGTGAAAGCTAAATCAGTTTCCTGCCTAGAAACGCCAATGATCTTGAAAACCATCCGAAAATTATTATAAATATGCTAATGAGACTAATTAATATTCAGACATTTTATCCAAACAAAAATCAAAAGTGTGCAAAACACAATAACTTAGCAAATTACAGAAGCTTATTTGGCTAATCAATATGGATTTTTCATGTGTTTATTGTCAGTGCCATGATTCCCTTCGAGTTCAGGCTGTGTATTTGTGTGTACTTGATTTGTGGTGCTTTCATGATTAACTAATGTCTTATTATGGATCTGAACTCCATGCCTGTAGCAATTTCACTCTGTTGTACTACCAATATATATATTCTAGTAAACAAGTATATCCCTTCAGAAACTTGGGAAACTTGGGAAAATCATAAAAATATTCTTAGGCAACGATAAAAAGATATTTTTTCGGGTATTTTCATCAGAAAATAGAGTTAGATAGGTCGAGATTGTTTTTCCATTTTTTTAGAAATTGTTTTGACCCAGTACACGATCGTTTCTACACAGACGAAAACTTTAAATACGGAGTTTTGTCGACAGCAGAAACGATCTTAAGTTGCTATTAATAACTATGCACACTCGAGGGACCGGAATTAAACCTTTAAGTGCAGTTATAAACTCTGTTTATGCTCGTAAATAAATAAATTGTTAATATTTATCATAGAGATGGGAAACTCCGTTTAGCTAGTAGAATCCATTAATAATGAATACAACTAGAATAACAAGCACGTAAATCCTACCTTCGTACTCTATGAATGTCTCTCGATCCAATATAGTGAAGACCATGCATACTAGTTTCTTGACTGAACCGTTGCAATCTGTTCCTTATACCGTCTTTGTCGTCATCGTTACCTTTTTGGACTTCCCTGGTTTCGTTCTGATCCACACTCTCGGAATAATTACTTTTCCTTGTCGAGATCCCTACTTCAGGAGCTACAGTAGGTGATAAGTGAAAGGCGCTCGAATTCATGGTGATTGCAAGACGTCCAATGTTTTTGGATTAATGTAGAATTTCTAGAAAGAAAAGATTTCGAAGATTTGTCTTGGTATTACAGTTAGTCCCTCGGATAGTAAAGCTAACGACGGTGCGTGCAATCAAACTGCGTGTGTTGTCACAGCATCTTCGACTCAATGTTCACTTATTCTATTACCAATGGAGAATCGCATGACCCGAAGCACTTATGTTTGTATCTGAATCTTCTTTGAAAACTCAATTAAACATAGACCAATTCCATTGTGACTTGTCAAATGCCGACCCAAATTTATTGACTTATGCTTGATGGTTACGCAAAGAGGAGAGCGAGCGAAAAACGCGACTAAGTAAATTTTGATAGACATCAAAATGATGAAATTGTAATATTGTAATCAAAAGGGTATTTCTTTATTAATAATCACACAGTCATTAGTAATGACTTTGTTTAAACCAATACATTCAATTTAAATTAAAAAGTGACGTCTATCGATCGGGGTTGTCATAGTAATACCGTGTAATATCGTATCATTGTGAAGTGATTGATGTGAGACACTTCTATTCCCTCGTGTAACTTTTTTCTTACCTGTCTGTTGCCACGACAACAGTACCACACGGCAAAACATGTATGCATGTAGTCACTTTCTTCGTTGAATGAACCCTCCCGCAGTGGAATTGCACTTGTGCTATTGTCAAGCTGGTCATGTGTGTTTCTTGATCGGAGACAGTAAATAAACAAAAATGGTGGGTGGGCGTGGCACTTGCTGGCAATCAAATATGAAATATTAAACCAAAAAAAGCCGTGGGCGTGTTTCCATGTAGGTAATCTGGCAATGCACACAATGAAAAGTACGTTTTACAAAGAGGCGATTTTGCATTTCATCGCTTTCGAAATCCTCTTGATTCTTTCATTACAGAACTGTTTACAATATCAGTCTTCAATTTTACCAAAAAAGCCGCATCATATCAAAGTACGTCATTGCATTCAACTATTATGCACTAATGTATGTACAATATGTCCTCTAATTTCATTTGATTAAACCTAATTGAATAAAGCCATCATTCATGAATATTTGATATAAGTTATTGCGAATTTCACATAACTATAACGAACGAATATCATATTCTTTTGTTGATAAATTTAATAATACTAGTCTCTTTGTCATGTGCATATTATCGCAAATAAGCTTAATACATAATTACAGTTCAAAAATAATGACACCAACCATTTTGACAATGAAGAATGCCTGAAGTTTTACTGCAAAATTTGACAGAGCTAGAATGTTTGATTGCTTTAGATAATGTGGGGTTATATTGCTCAATTTAACATATCACGGCATTTAAAAAAAACATTTCCACTTTGTTTAAGAAATAAGAGTTCAAGGAACAAACTTATCTGGAGTTCTATCGCTGAGAGCAACCGGAACAGAGGGTACTCGCGACATGGTACGTTTATAGTTATTCTTTTGCTGGCTGTAGTGATATTTTGCAAGATGGGGTGTCACTGACCCAATATGTATGTTTTGTGACCTTGCAAGATGGGGTGTCATTGACCCAATATGTATGTCTTGTCGCCTTACCAGTTGTTTTAATCCAAAGACAAGTCAGCGAACATGACAAGACGCATCAGGTTAAGGGATGTTAGAGTACACCATATATTCATGAAATGGTCAAGTAGGTATAGTGTTTACCTAACCTAAAACTGTAGAGATGGGCTGAACGTCCTTCATTTCTGTCTAGATTCATTGTCGAAATTAGCAGATGTGTATCAAATAAACGTACCTTGATTTGTTCACTCCCTGGTCCTTCACCATCCATTCATAACTTTATGCAAGTAGGTGTATACGGTTAGTTGCGCCCGCCTGAGTTCAAACAAGTATAGTTTGACCATTCACACCAATGTACTTTTATACTTGTCTAGAAATCTACGGTGAGTACTGCCGTCTTTATTACAGTACTTGCGGCACACACTTACACACATATATTAAAAGTGTCTGAGTGGATTACCTTTTGCTGAACGAATTTTGAACCATACATGTAAAACATGCTTGTAAAGTGTCACTTTTCGGTATAGCCAATACTTTTCACTGTAATTGTGTAAGAATTCGATTAACACTAAACATTATGCTGGCTATAATAATTGTTCAAATACTAGGGCATCTATAACAGAGGCACTGCCTATATGTCTGCCTCTGTCTCTTTCTCTGTCTCTGCCTCTCCCCCCCTCTCTCTCTCTCTCTCTCCCTCCCCCCTCTCTCCCCCACTCACTCTCTCTCTCCCTTCTCCCCCCCATTCACTCACTCTCGCTCTCTCTCTCCCCCTCTCTCTCCCCCCACTCACTCACTCTCTCTCTCTCTCTCTCTCTCTCTCTCTCTCTCTCTCTCTCTCTCTCTCTCTCTCCCACTCACTCACTCTCTCTCTCTCTCTCTCTCTCTCTCTCTCTCTCTCTCTCTCTCTCTCTCTCTCTCTCTCTCTCTCTCTCTCTCTCTCTCTCTCTCTCTCTCTCTCTCTCTCTCTGAACTTAAAACTAGGAAAGTTACGACAAGATTGATTACTTATGTCCATGTGTACAAATTGGGGATCAATTGTCAACTTTAATACAAACGCTTTAACCACTTCACCAACACTAAACAACAACGATTTCTTGTTCACAATATTCAGATTGATCATTAAGGAAATGTGTTCATAATCACACTTTATTTTACATATAGTCTTCAATAAGCTAGGAATGTAGGTATTTTAATATGCAGTAAATATCACTATGATATTCGATATTCATAATTTGAAGTTAGCCCCCCCCCCTCCGCGTCAAGTAGTGTTTTCCAAAATGACACCCCATCAAAATACCCCCCCCCCTCCAACTAAAATGATCGGCCCTAACTGTTACACTTACAATTTAAAAACTGGCAGAATTCTCTGTGTATATTTATCGATTGTATGATTTCAGGATGACCTTTTTCACAAAGCTTCATTTTCCAAGCTTTCCTTTTTGATTGCTATGGTAACATGAACATGACTCGCTGCATTTGAGGTTTAAAAGTTTAAAAAAATGAAGATATTCTTAAGTTCCTTTGTACATATTGTCAGCATCCATTGCACAAGAGTTGGCGATCATTTATGACGTCTCCATGCCTTGTGAATCGAAACGAGAACAAAGTCAATTGTTTCGTATGCACTCAGCAGACTAGCGCCAAGACACAGTCCGAGTTGACCACCAAAGTCAGCTGAAAAGAAAGTGTGAAGTAACGTAGTTAACTAATCAACAGGTTGTACTTTTAGTTGTTTACGCTCTGAAGTAAATATTAGCTAAGAAATAAATATTTTTTCACAGTCATTTTGTCTTCATTAATCACTTATAATTGATGTTGAGCCGTGCACGCGTGACTAAAAGACCCCTGCTAAATTAAGAACAAGGGAAATGCTTCACACTATTTACATTTTACTGCACAAAAGCCTGCTTTGGGGAGGAGTATCTCACTTATTGCCGTATGCTACACCACTAATCTGAAGTATATTCAACTGAGTAAAAACAGGGTGGAAATTGGGAGACCTAAAACAAAACATTGTCTCTTTCGAGAAACATAACTTACTACTGCTACAGTTTATCGTCTTTCTCAACAAAAGCCTTACCAAGTTGGCATATATATTTGTCGAGCAAGGCGATAAAATATAGCAATGTTAGCTGTTGAGCCAGACACTGGAATGTAGCAATGTTAGTAAGATTGTTGTGGAGCCAGACACTGAAACGTAGCAATATTTGTAAGATTGTCAAGCCAAACAACGTTTTCTTTCAGGTTAATAATAAGGTGTGAGGTATTGACAAATTGTAAATGATGAACTGGTATGACATGTTGTGACGTCACTGCTGCAGCTATTTTGTTAGTTTAATCGGATACATACCTAAGAAGGTCAAAAACTCATAAGCTGGGACTTGCTTCACATATACAACACTCAACTCTTCATAAAAGACATTCACAACCAGATAATTTTCCCTGAAGAGATGAGAACGGAGGAAAGAAAATTGCGACTGGCTATTGAGAAACGTTCATTTAATATTCAATTTACTGACTTATTATAATTCCTTACAATTCGACATCGATATTGTTAAATACAAGACAAGCCTGAGGTTAAATCAAATACACTGATATGAAATTCTGTGAATGACCAAATTGGCCAGTTCCTTCATACTTGGAAGCTGAATCTTAGCATACATGAATATATATTAGATGAACAATGTATATTCATAACTGTTTATCAGAAGGCAATGAGCACTTAGGATATTCAATTTTATCTGATATTACCTTAGCTCAGTAGCATTTATATTGGATTCCCGTTCAAAGAGTTCTTGAATCCGAATGGCGGGAAAGCCAGCGAAGCTTGTCGTTTGTTTAAAGAAAATATTATCACATTCATGAGGGCAGTCTACGGATGCTGATAATTTCCCTGTAAGCATAGAAATGGCATTTCATGATTTATGATTCCTGGTTTCCAGTAGTTAATGACGTCATGATTTATGATTCCTGGGTTTCAGTGTATGATGACGTCATTATTTACGATTCCTGGGTTTCAGAGGATACGACTTCAAAAGCTATTTCAAAATTGTAGATAAGCAACAAGATATTGTTTTGTATTTAGCCAATTTCGATATTTCAAAGTGACAAACAAACAATTCATTTTGCTTTGTGAGGTGGAAAGTTGTACAGTAGAACCAGCTATGTTTATACCATACAAGCATACACTTTTAAATGTCGAACTATGACCAATTCAAACTGTTGACTAAGAATCAATAAACACAATGGTCGGGTCTAACATCAGTAACATACATGTATATGACGAGTTTAAATTTGTACGCGAGTTGTTTACTTTACCCATAATTTCTTTAGGCCAGTGGTTACGTTACAGAGATCATGTACTATATATAAACAGACAGGTTTTCGCCGGGTACTCTGGCTTCCCCCTGCTTCTTTAACACTAAGGCGTTGCTCTTTTGGCGACCATTCAACAAATTTCAGACTTTTATTTGGACGAATCATTATTATTCTAAACAGTTACTCACTCACTCACTTACCCAACTCTTCATCTGCACATTCAATCTTTTCTTGATAGTTACAAACTCGGTATTCTGAACCTGCCATAAATTTAACGATGTCATTGATTGGTTGAATGATATGTTAATTTTGTATTTTTCGTATGCAACAAAAGGTCATATGCTCACTTAGTCTAACTGCTAGACCATCGGATAATCTTCGAACTTTCAAAGCGACCATATCCTGATTAAGCATAGCACTGTAGGTGCTGTCGAGGGAGTGCTCGAGACCATCACAAGCAATGTCAGCCTTCGGCTTTCTTCGGCAACCTTCCGAGCGCAAATCCGAGGTCTTATTACAAGACTTATCCCCATCCTGGGGTTAAGTTTCAACTGTATTTGTCTCCGCCACTCATTTAGCGTCATTTAGGTTTAGTAGTTCAAATCTTCGACATTCAAAGGTTAAATGTCATTCTTTATCAAATGAAACAGTGTGCCTTATTCTATGAAGCAAAAAGGGAATTACGACTTATTTCATTACAATGTAAACTCAATATAACTGTGAAATTCAATACCAGTAAATAAATAATCTCACCTGGCATGTATGGCTCACGGCATTTGCATTGACTAACAACTCGTTCAGTGAATTTTTCCATGAGACAGTTATTTTTGGTATACACAGGAAAATATTTAAGCTTCAAATCACCACAACCACCTTCATAAGGTGATTTTTTATTTTCCTCCTATTACAAAGAAAAAGTTAATTTCAGTTGTCAAATAGTTATGTTATTTAGAAATTACTCGGATTTGATGAACACTTTCTCATTAATCATGGTAGTATGTGTCACTGGCCACTTATCAATACTTTGCATAATTTGTCAATGAACATAAGGTTTACTGTTCGTTTGAGGATAAGTAACAGCAACGTTGACGGTGTGTTTGAAGTCTGACACTGGTATTACACCTGATGACATCACAACGGGTGTAGAGGAATAGTGTTACTTGATCGACATTGTGACTCAATGGACAGAAAGAAGGAAGATACTGATATACATAGACAGACAGAGATAGGTAGGCAGAGACTAATACAACAGACAGACAGACAGACAGGCAGACAGACAGACAGACAGACAGACAGACAGACAGACAGGTAGGCAGACAGACAGACAGACAGACAGAGAGACAGACAGAGAGACAGACAGGCAGACAGGCAGACAGACAGACAGACAGACAGAGTATCAACTGTCGACGGAGTTACTTCTGCATCAATACCCCAGGATCTTCTAATGTTAGAGTACGATTACAAAATCATGTAATATGCAACAAGTAACTAACATTGAATAACAAATATGAAATAAACCTACATGAACCTGTTCAACGGCGATAAATGTTTCAGTTCCCGGTGCCACAGCTATACCGTAATCAGTCACCAGAGGGACCTCTCTGTGGCGATGTATCACTATCTGTAATGCAGATGAAATTACTGTTTTATTTATTAACACAATACTAATTCGTCAGAGAGAGAGAGAGAGAGAGAGAGAGAGAGAGAGAGAGAGAGAGAGAGAGAGAGAGAGAGAGAGAGAGAGAGAGAGAGAGAGAGAGAGAGAGAGAGAGAGAGAGAGAGAGAGAGAGAGAGAGAGAGAGAGAGAGAGAGAGAGAGAGAGAGAGAGAGAGAGAGAGAGAGGAGAGAGAGAGAGAGAGAGGGGAGAGGGAGAGGGGGGAGGGAGGGAGGGAGGGACAGACAGACAGACAGACAGACAGACAGACAGACAGACAGACAGACAGACAGACAGACAGATACAGATAGAGATAGAGATGCACTAGTGCAGCACAAACATAATGCATAACATGTCGTTTTCATACAGCCTTCAGTGATTGGCTGACATCGTATCACATGGTACGGACAAGTGGCCAGCAGTAGCCAAAAGAGCGGGAACTATTTGTATACTATATTCCCTGGGCAACTATTCATCGGTGATTTGACTATGGAAAGAAACATGTGCCTGAGAATGTGATGTGTTATAAAACACTTATTGTCTGGCCGTATTCGGGTCCTAGTTGATATCATGTTACTCGTCGTGCTGTTATGCATAGCAAATATCCCTCAGTTTTCAGCCTCACGAAAGTGTTGCTGCATAACAGCCCTTGGGGTAATAAACGTGAGTCAATAAGCGTACATTATTACCTTGACACCAGCCCCAAAGTATGCTGATGGTATATATTCATGCTGTTCGATATTCACCCATATACGTAGACCATGTCTTCTACCACCTTGATGAACTGTTAACCGATCCCTACTCGAGTTTTCGAATCCATTAAAAGTATAGCACACCCCGAAATCAGTATGCACCCTCGAAAAATTATTATGCACACTGCAGGGTCGATCAGTGTTGCCAAGTTTGCAGCCTACTATCATATTTGTCCCAATATGTGCAGCTTCCAGCTCGAATTCTGTCCTGTTCTTTTCAAGTTCTTGTTGGACAACTTTCGAAGTCCAATTGGTTTGAAAAGGTTCGAGACCATTAAATCTGTCAACAGGATCAAACCATTTGTATTGCCATTCTTCAAACTTTGTACCGTTGACGTAAGAACGGCGATAATGATTGTAATTGCAGATTGTGACAGCGGGAAACTCTAGTTCAGTTTCGTATTTTACTGCCACCACGGTGTTTACAGGATACTGTAAATATTTGTGAACACTGACATAAAGATAGAATGCAATCCAAATTGTTGCGACGATAACAAGTATTGTATATAACAACCTAGGAGAGATGAAAAAGGAAAACATTTATTTATTTACTAAACTTGTTATGTATAATGTAATTCGACAGGGGCCTAAAATAGCAAATGATATTGGTATCGAGTTTCTGTAATACATATTAATAAATTGTATGTTGCGTCTGTAGTTTGACACCATACAGGACATCAAGCAGACATATGATATGAAATTAAAACATCTTAAAGCTTGGTGGATGTTATTACTTTCACCTCTGTTATTAAAGTAACGCTACACCATTTGATTAAACGAACTGTCCTCTATCTAGAGAACATGTGATCTATTTACAGCGTCAATGACAATGGCAATTTTGTAATATGATTGTATGATTCTCGTTAACTTGTTAAAGGCGTGAAGGGACTTAGAAAGACGGGGTGCTCAATCCAGCACGTCTTCTCTTTTTATGTCATCGTAACAGATAAAACAGAACGTGGTCGCCAGAAGTTTGCTTAAAACATACGCATATATGGTCAAAGCCGGTTTTTTGGTTAGCAAGTTGCCAGTGTTGTTTTTCATTGATAGATAACACCGCTTTCATTACTGAACAAAACAGGATTGTAATTGAGGGGCGTCTTACTAGCTATATTAATTTAAAAACAAAACTGTCCCCTCAATTATAACTTACTACACGTGGTTATTGGTAAATCAATTTATGGTTCGGCAAAAGATTTCAATTTTCTGCATATAACCTAAGAGTTGATTGGGGTACATTGGAATGGTAATATACGTAAAGTCAAGCCATTATGTCTATATACAGCTGTAGAACCATGTATTCAGTATACCTCTATAGAGTATGCAACGTTTTGTTTTATTGTCATTGTCTGAATATGTTTCAAACAAAAAACTATATAAAACAATTGAATGAGGCAGGATGTTGTATGACCTCAACAACATAAGGTCAAAGTATATCACGACTTAGTTAAATATTCAACATAGCTGCCTTGTGGTTGGTTTGGTTCGATATTTGCAATCAAATGACTCCAAATGAATGAGAAATGAGCCGTTGTTAATCTGTTTCACGTTATTATATTGCAGTACTCAATAGATAAACAGACTTATCTCTTTCGATACGAAATGTTATTCAACTCTTTCGCATCATTATGAATGGATCGCAAGTATTATACACGCTATCATATCATACACCTTCTGATGTGACACAACATGTATCCATTGTATACTGTTCGTAACAGTCGACAATGATTAACCCTTATATGTACATACAACAGTCACCAATTGTACATCAGAATGCATATGTTATCAATATTGTCCAATTAAATTGCAAATTGTATATTTAAAAAAGTGACGTACCAAATTACATTAGATACATACATAGTTGTGTTCATCTAAGGAGGGGGTATTATTAAACACAATTAGTATATGGAACTCCATACAATATCCTGCCCACATGGAGTGTGTTACAAATAAAATTAATTTTAGGTTATGCATAACAATGTTATTCATCTATACATAACATGGAAAGGTACCCGACTGAATAGCCACTCTGAATCATATATTTGGTTTTATGGCTTTAACTATAGAATACAAGTTCATTGTAAGGTAAACTTCTATTGTCATAATTCTCTATGTATGCCATGTTGTACTCTTGCGTGTACACCATAGGTTTTGCTCTAGCTAATATAGCATTGCTCACTATTCCTTTGGTTTATTTCGGCTACCAATCAATAACTGTTAGGCTCACCCTCATTTGCATATCGTTGAAGCATCAGATCTAAAAATATCGTACTAATAGTTTATGAAGCCAATGATGCTAATTTGAATACAGTGTTCATTACAACGAAGCTCGCAGCTGGTATTATATCAATCGTGGTTCTTTACTGATTTATCAATAGATTTTTCGATGAAAAATATGTTAATTTCAATTTTAATTTTAATCTCATCGTTGTCTACGTGTTACTATATATTGACGATGTCACATGGAAACACAAATAACATTGTAATGTTGAAAGTCAGGAAAGGTCGTTTACAGAGAGTATATGTAATTTATCATTCCTGCTCATCACTTTAAACGATCACTTAGTAAAATGGTAATTTAAAGATGGAAGAGTGCATCGTATTTCATGCGTCATTTGCAATTTAATGAATATCATAAACTTCTGATTTTGTTTGTATTTCTGTTTTACGACTAAATTGCTCGTACGATTTTGTAATGTATATGAGACGATATGCGTACGGTAAAGTGATGGGTAGCATCAAAAAGGTTTCCTTTTCTAGTTTAGTGACTTTGTATGCTGCATTCATACTGATTAATGATAGGAAGGCTGTCTTGGGACTTATCTTTCCAAGTCACATCACTAGCTGGAGAATGTTTCATCCACCCATGCAACTGTCAAACCGGGATTAATACATGTAGCTTTTATCATTAACTGTCGTTATAGTCAACCTTCTGATAGCAATGTATCCTTTGTTTGCCAGTCATTCATTTTGGCTTTGCTTCAGTTGACACATACTCACTAGGGAGAGGGATCTCGACATTAAACTGTATCTGTGAAGGCGGTGAAATGATGAGTTGAGGTAGGTTCAATGATAATAGTATACATACACCCTGGGTGACGGAGAACGTAACTTGCTCTTAAGGTATATTAGATGCCCACGACTGACTAGTTGACAACGAAGTAATGGATTGAATGGAAGTAAAATTTAAGACATAGTTTACATAAATGATGGCGAGTTCATAAACTGTAATAGAATATTAATCAACTGCGTGTACAGATAACTGATTGAAGTCGTAAGTAATAAAGGTAAACATGCAGAAAATCTTTTATGATTTATTATTATGCATCAGTGCTATGGGCAATTTTTAGTTTTATAAAGCAAGCTAACCTATGTAGTTGCAGTAATTAACCATTCTGTATGTATCACTAACATTTCAATTCACCAAAGAGGAACTTACATAGAAATGCGACCGCTCCTGCAATCATTAACTTCAAATGATGGTTTGACCACGGAGTCCGTTGGTCAAATATTTGGATTTTAGTAATGACATTTCTAGCTGTTACAACTTGATAGCACTGCAGGCCAAGTTGATAATTGTCAAAACGTTTATAAATAAAGCCTCATCAAAATATGAATAGTTTACAGAAAGTGTTTACGTTGTGTGTGAAAATCTCTTTGTCATATCTGGCATTCACAATTTCTGTCAGTGTGGATTAAATGAATTCTGTGTTTCCACGATTTATCAACTTGTAATCGTACTGTGAAAACCGATGTTGAATAAAGGGCTGAAGTCTCGTCTTGACCGAAATTAAATTTCGGACAAAATATACTTATTATAATTAAGGATATCACAAATTTAAGGATATCATATTTATATATATTTAAAGATACCCTCTCTCTCTCTCTCTCTCTCTCTCTCTCTCTCTCTCTCTCTCTCTCTCTCTCTCTCTCTCTCTCTCTCTCTCTCTCTCTCTCTCTCTCTCTCTCTCTCTCTCTCTCTCTCTCTCTCTCTCTCTCTCTCTCTCTCTCTCTCTCTCTCTCTCTCTCTCTCTCTCTCTCTCTCTCTCTCTCTCTCTCTCTCTCTTTTTTCTGGTGTCCTTGTAAATATCTTAAATTAAAACAGAGAAGAGCGTCGATGTAATGTTCCTCTTTAGGGAAGGTGTTAAATGTGTAAAGTATAAAACATACCTTCTCACTATGTGGACATCAGGTAATGCTATGTATTTGACTCCGTGCATAGGTGTTATTTCTGTGTACTTTCGGAACCTCGCCTGGAGGTACAGGCATTTACTAGAATTACAGCATCTTTCATCTTTGCTTCGGTCGACTTCCAGTCTCAATCCTTCCCCCACTTTACGTTTGCCATCGATATCAATCGCTGATGGGGAAACCAGCTCTTCGGGTGCAACTTCCATCCTGTGTATTGAGCATACAACGTAAAAGATGAAAATGTTGGGAAAAATGTTTTCTGTTTTATTGTAACATCTATTTGACAAAGTAGGTGGTGCTATGCCTTATACAACAATGCCAATCATCGCCATGCTTAAAAGCACAATTTCCATAGTAACCATTATACATGTACTAGTATACTAATAATACAAAAACGACTAGTAGAGAAATGATGGTATATATTATTCTATGCACCTTTTAAATTATTTCATTCTTTTGTGCGTCAGAGATTCAGCTACATTGTAATTCAACCAGCCTAAAGGGGAACAAGTGGTCTTTAGAAATGCATATTGCCGAAGTCTGGTGGTGTCAGTTTACAATACACATAATCAGCAAGCTATCTTCATGTCCGCAGTTTAAATTCATTGAATAGAAAATGTTCCTAACTAAAATGTCCCAGAAAACCAGCCTATTCCACAGCAAGGGAATTAGGAGTGGTATTGTCTTTTATTGTGTACATCCAAGGCCATCGGCCCAAATGTAAATGCCGTGGCTTAATTATTGAACACAGGATATAAGAACGAATAAATTAAATAAGTGGAAATGTCAAATGATATTATGATAAATTTACATAAATCTCTCTACGTAATTATAATTTCATTGCATGCAATGTAAATACAGGAAGACATTGAAGAATATGTACATTATCTGATGATCAAATGACTGAGCAATTTTCTCTCTAAAAACAGTACATTACAGAAAAGCCATTCCGTTCATTTAAAAATATTCAAATATTCGTATACTTCGATTCACATGATTCATCACACGCATGCCTAAGTTAGGCAGTCGTTGAATACATTTGCTATGGCAAAACACCTTGTCATTCGAACAAATGGGTCGTCTTATTAGACACGGCATAGCATTGTAACCACCTGGTCAGCACAGACCCGTCACTGCTTACTGTACAAATGGTTACATCTCAAATAAGAAGAAATGTCTATCTGTCTGTCTGTCTGTCTGTCTGTCTGTCTGTCTGTCTGTCTGTCTGTCTGTCTGTCTGTCTGTCTGTCTGTCTTATGTGTATGACGGCATGACGACACTCCGTGATATTGAAAGACATTTAATTGATATTAAAATTGACTTAATATAGATAATAGCTATGTTGACATCTTCTTTTCTCCTCTTTCAATTCTTCAGATGTCCCAGGGCTCATTAAATTCATGGTCATTTAAAAATAAAAGAGCTGCAGTAATAACATTAATTGTACATTTTTTCTTATTAGCCTTGAGTCTAGCTTCATTAATAATGTGGGTTTCCAAGTATCCGACCTAGTACAAAGTAAATGTCAACATGGCGTGTGATTACTACGAATAGACAACAATCCATTTGATGTCCAAGCTAAGAGAAAATGTACATTGGTCCTGTATTACTTTTAAACTGAATTTTTACTTCTTTGCGAACTTTTCTGAAATTTGGAAAGCGATGAAGTAGGGAAACATTACACGAGAATAAAAAAACTGATGATATTCTTTTATTTGAATTGTTTGTGTTCACCAGATGTGTGGATATTATACTTTTGTAACAAGTTTCAATAACATGTTATACTGAGATTTTGTTTACTCAGAAAGGTGCTCTACCTGGTAAATACATGTAACATACTCTCCGATCCCTGACCTTGCATCAAACACAACCAGCCATACACAAAAATAGAACGCATAGTGTTACGTCGAACGAACAACTGAAAGAAGGCCGAGTAACACTTTGTTTCTACCATTCTTAAATCACAATCATAACAATAAGACAACTTTTTGAAATATTAAATATTGATCGTGAATGACGATTTTGATGCCATAAAGCTGGGCGATATTGTACTTTTTACAAAAGACACTTTCTTTACGTCTTACACGACAACATTATCTGTTTGTCAGCTGGAATGTTGTGTATGTACCTGCATATTTCACCATCGAGATATTTCTGATTTCAAATTATTGAATATGTCATCACAACCCACAGAAACTCCGAACATTTTAGTTTTAGGGTTTAAGATTTTGAGAGATATTTGTTTTATTTATTTATATTTTGTTATTTGGGTATTGCAGACAGCAGTGAGACATTACTTATTATGCAATTAAATCTCCTACTTCAAAAATATGCAAATATACCATGACCTATACCCAGGCCCTTATACACAGGTATGAGTGTTCATTATGGGGCATTTGAATAATATGCACCTTCCCTCTTTCATTAGTGCAATATAAATGTTTCATTTATTTTCGTCTAAATTCTTCGTTTGGTTGTTTCCTTAATTGATTGGTTTATTTATTGGTTATTTTCTAATGGTGTCATCTTCACGATTGTCTAGTTATTAAAATCAAAATACTATCTTTCTGATTTGTGATGACTTCGTTGTTTACACATACAGTTTATGAATATTAATATTAATATCAATATTGATTTATTGGTTTGTTTTATACACACGATAGTGTACATGTACTTGAAAAGATAGTGCATAAACGGAAACTCGGCTAAACTCAACAGTTGGTGAATCCACCTTTGCTAACCAATATACCAGCATAATGTTCTATGAAACTTGTGACCTGAATCAATTACAGCAATATTACATGTAAGTATTATCGACCTTCTCTCTCTAGTGGTAAGAGATCACAGTGCTTACACACATACTGCCGCAATTACAAACACTAGTACCAATGGCATTGCAGCCTCGACAGACAACAATAACTGAAGACAGACAGACAGACAGACAGACAGACAGACAGACAGACAGACAGACAGGCAGGCAGGCAGGCAAACTGACTGACTGACTGACTGGCTGGCTGGCTGATATACAGCAAAGTAAGAAAAAATTACATAACATCCCTAATTTGCAATTCATTACAACCTATCAGGGAATTAATCGTGGTCGAGAAAGAATTCACTGGGGGTGAACTAGAAAATTTGTTGTTTTCATAACCAAAATTACTTCGTTCCGCTCTTAAAGTTCCGCCAGAGCCATTAATGACAGTAACAAATATATGTATTTAATTTTGGAGGTAAGAAAATCATCTTCTATGATTACTATGTATCATGTCAACAATGATAAATCACCATGCATGAAATAAATCTACCAATTCGACATTGATGATATACATACACGTGTAGGTTATTTTTCACACTTAAACTGTTGAGGTGATACTAGAGTGCCTATATTAAACAATTTTACAAGCATGTAATCCAGCGAAACAATTTTCATGTCATTTTACAATTCACTATTTTTAATTTTTTCATTCCCTTTTCTAGAAAACATGTTAAAACTCACCATTATGTTTATAAATTGTTCTCATTCATTGGACACAAATGATAAAAAGAAACAAATCAAAGCTTTGTGTCGGCTTGTCAAGACAAACGAAACTCTGTATATGTATTTAGCCTTGAACGTATATTAATTGTGACGAAAAAAAAGACGTACCTTGGTTCGGTACGGCCAAACACGGACATTCGATTGGGAAAAGTTAAAGAAGGTCCGTAGGCAGGAAGACCAACCGTCGGTATTGTTGATAAGTGATCTCGTTTGTTCATCATGATGTTGTCATTTAAGTTCAGCATTGTTGACTACGGCGTTGCGTTGCAGTGTAGATAACTGTCTAACTGTCTAACTGTCTAACTAAACGTTGAAACCCAGTTGCTATGTAGGCCTACGCCTATACCCTTGATGGTAAATAACGTTTGTCTATGGTTTAAAAGACGGGGGTTTGTCACTGGTGGAATCCCTAGGTCGCTGGCGATTATCATAAACATTCGGTATGCAAGACACAGACGTGTCGGTAATGTATAAGGTTATGCAGCTGGTAACATTCATGTCACTGGATTACAAAGAAATAGGGCAAGGGGGGAGACGTCCCCATATACTTATTAACAGATGATACTTTTAGTTTCATTGTATAACAATGAGTAACCTAATGATAGAACAAATTATGAGAATCCAACATGATGATCGGACTTGACGGCAAACATTCTTCTGAGTCATCAGACTCATTTTCACACATACACACACACACACACACACACACACACACACACATATATATATATATATATATATATATATATATATATATATACAGTATATAATTCGCTCTATTAACCGTATTGAGCACTTTTATGTGGTTATATCAACACCCATATATATATATATATATATATATATATATATATATATATATATATAATTTGTAATTTTGAGTGTATTATTTGTTGCTCTTTTGTGTAGCCGATAATTGATATTCTTTAAATGTAACAATGTTTTTTTAATCTACTCATTACAGTCATAAAGCTGCATTACTGTATCAACAAATCTAAACATGACGTCATTAGAGATCGAGTAGTTTACCCATGTCGATGTCGCTGGAAGGTTGTCCTTCTCATCAACCAAATCAACTCGAATACCCGTATGTTTTTTCTACAGACGTCGAGTGTGTTGACGTCATCGCGGCGATGAGATAAGTCAACTTGACAGTCTGTCTTTAGTCAACGACTTGTTGAATCCATGGTTAAATTCGTGCCAAAAAATGATCTAAAGTTTCAATGAACGAAAATCCACTTACACAAAATTGTTGCAGAGATAAATTGGCACCTACCTGATATAAGTAGTTCATTCCAACCTAGCACCAGAGAGTTAGATTGACAACAAATACAATAAAACTGCGACAATCTCCTATAAGCTATAATGATAAATTGTTGGTTTCTCCAGGTCTTTTCAACCCAATGAGATACGTTCCGCTGCTGTAATTTGTCACATCCAAAGTAATTAGATATATTGTAATTTTATTTCAAGACTGAACTATGAAGGATTCAACACCGTGACATAGGTAATATCATCCCAATATACAACCACATCACCGTTAGCATGTTACCAGTACAATATTTGCAAGTTTAAAAAAAGGATTCCGAATTATTTATATAATTAACGCGGCGTTTAAATAAATTATCGTTATAAGCATAATATGAACAACTCCAAAAATGGCACGAAGTGAGCCGCTGCGCACTACAAATCAAGAATAAAGTATATACGTCATTGTAAACTCACAGCATGCATCCCATAGGAACCCATGGACATGTGATCCACCATATGAGATTACGCCGCCATTCAAGGCATCCACGGGGAATTACATATAAAAAGTCCGTCTGTGACAACGCCATAAATAAATTTATAAACTGCTCTCTTTAAAAATATTTATTAATACTAGCTAACGCTTTAAAGTGGGCACGTGGCTGAAAAATAGCATTTATTTTGGATTTTCAATTAATAAAATAGCTTTGCTTTTTTGAGAAAAAAAAGTGAAACAATATGAACCGTGTCTGTGTTTCTAGCTCAATAAATTGCAGATGACTAGAAAATGTGTAAAAATGTGTTACTGTGCGTACAGGAAGTTATTTTAAAACAAAACTGGGTAAACACAAGTAAACACAAATAAACAAATGATGGTGACGTTTCAGTGTTAGGCTGCATTTGGCATTTATAAATATTGTAGAAGCACCCCTTTCTGAATGCAAGTCAGTGGAAATCAATTCCCTTACACTGATGAAATCGATTTTTGGTAATAATTTCCGTGCACGTTGTTTTTACATGCATCTTTTAAATGTGCATCATTGTGGTAAGCTGTAAGGACACACTGATTTACTGTCCCGTACTCGGGCAATTTGTGTCAAAAATAATGTTTCATTTCTTCGCTATATGTTTGACATGCAATGTTCTAAAGAAATCTGAAAACATCTTGTATGTCAGGTGGGTTGACAGACGGTGTCAGCTTTTATATGAAAAGGATCCACAGAATTGTCAAAGTCTTAGCATGTTGTTGATGCCATTTTAAACATTGTATTGTATTGTACGATTGTCGTGAATTGTGTTGTTTTGCGTGTTTCTCTTCTTGTGAAGGCTTAATAAATAGATAAATAGTATGTGAACGTAATAAATACATGTGTACACTGGACCTGACATGATATAATATATTAGTAGTTGAAAAAATTATAGTAAAGTTCAGAGTTTTTATGAAACTGTTTAAAATTGTGTCAGATAGTAAATAGGGTCATTTTTGTTGACCAACGAACGACTAAGTACCTACCTCAAGTTCTCAAATTACAGTGATTTTTTGTTGGAAGGGGTATTTTCATGAAGCAATTTGCAGCCAGTGCGATTCACTTTTGTATGTACATGACCGTACAACAAACCGTAACGATATCACCAAATAGACATTGGGGCGCACAGAATTTTGAGCTCATTCATTTGCTTTCGAGATCGAAGAAAAACTGTCAATTATTTTTTTTTCTTATGTTATCTCAATTATTTTTTCCTTTCTTTTTTACATTACAAATTTCATTCTTTTCTTTTCTGAATGAAATCTATTGTATTTCAAATAGGGGGCGTCGGTTGTCTATATGGTCAAGAAATAAACATCATTTATATTTGATATTTAACGTTATCAGATATATTTTACAGTGTATATTGATTTATGCACTAAAATCACCCATTTTAGTTTTCGATGCAACATTCACTATCAAAAATAATTTAGACAAGAACTATGTCAAGGTTTTGCTATGGACATAAGGACTAGCAGTGGCCAATTCGTCGCAATAAAATTCATAGCGTGCACAGCTAGCTATTACGTGTAAAGGGTAGCTCACATCGGTGATTCGAAAACATTGATTATTCTATGACAATGAAAGTTACATGTATTTGCTAATTATGGAGACCAAAATACATAATATTTAGTTTAATCAATCCGCGTCAGTTGACTTCAAACATGTATGAGAAGCGTCTTTACATTGTAATAATGTATTATTAGCCATTAAATCAGAAGTGCGGGTACTGTAACTAGTACACGTAGCCATGAACCGGTCAAAGGCTAGCCTGAGGGCGATATACTTCATGGTTGACAGACCCTTGGGCTACACCGTTACTGTTACAGTGGCAAACACCCAAAATGGTGACACTAGTCAGATTTAAATATTGTGCGACAAGGCGAATGTCTTCCCTTTTCTTTTCTCGGATTAAAAACGATTACAAAAATAGTTACATATAATTTATCAAGATAATTTATGATAAGTCATCAATAGCAGGGTCGTTTTATTATTTTCAGAAAACTTTTACGAGAAGCTTTGTTCAATCACGGCCGTAACACAACCAGAATGTGCTTGCAATATCATAACTGACATCAAACATAGCAATGATAAAAAACATAAAATGTGCACGCTAGTTGAATGTATGCTGACCTGTTACTACCAAACCAGAGTGACCATAGACTGATGTTCAATTTAATCGACGACGTGACGTTCTGTATGTCTTGCAAAAGGGTTTATTGTTACAAATTTCCCAAAATACAGACTGAGAGTTTCATTTATCTCACTGTGAACACAAATCAACATCACTGTCGGACGAAACAGGGAAGATTCACACACAAAAATGTTTGTTGAATGTGTTCACACTTCACAGTGATATCAAAATATAACATTCCATGTACGTGCATGCTATCAATGTCTGTATTTTGTTTTTGTGTAATAACAAAAAAACGTTGAGTGATAAAATAAACATCCTGTCGCCTGATTGAAACTCTATAGTCTCTCTGGTTTGGTAGTACTTTGTGAAGGTGGCAAATCATACAAATGTATACATGACGCGAGCAGAACAAACTTTCATTTTTTTTCGGTCCACATTCACACTACGGCTTAATTAATTACTAAGGACATTAGACATCGCTTTTCAGGTACATATATATGCATATGGTTATCATCATATCTTTATTAACAGTATCAAGATTGCACATCACAATTATTGATATTAATATACAATAATCACAGTTTTAATAGATAAAACATAACAGAATCAATATTACAATATTACAAATCTAAGTCGAGATTAGTGTACGTGTTAATGAGTAAGAACACGACAAGGCATGGTCTGCCAATTGCACGGCTGTAAAAAGTCATTTATAAAAGATTCTAGTGAAAACGGTATATATCTGAGATAGAAGGATGATATGAATTTAAGTCGTCAAAATATACTTCAAAGACACTGTTGTCAAAATATATAGCAAAGGCACTCACTGTCGTCAAAATATACAGCAAAGGCACTCACTGTCGTCAAAATATACAGCAAAGATACTCACTGTCGTCAAAATTTACTGCACAGATATATTCACTGTCGTCAAAATCTACTGCACAGATATATTCACTGTCGCCAAAATCTACTGCACAGATATATTCACTGTCGTCAAAATCTACTGCACGGATATTCACTTTAACAAAAGAAATGATGAATTGCACAATTGAAAATGTCAAGACTAACACGTTAGTAACTTTAAATTCGGTTTCTTACATAATTGTCCTGAAACTAGACAGGTGTTTGGCGCAAATAGTGACGTCATCGATAAGGAATCCAGCGCAAAAAGTTAGTTACACAAGACCATTGTTATTGTTGCAGTGTGAACATATAATGTAGGACCTTTAGTCTTTTGATTTGTCTACGTCAGATACAAATAAATTATAGTACTTGGAAAATGAAAGAAGTTCAGAAACCATATTTGCTTACACGTCTGTAAATGACTTGGCCTAGGAGCTAACATGTAACCATGGTTACTCTATCAGAGCGAACTGTGAAATCTTTCATTTCCACCCAGCTTTGAGTTCACTGTTTTGATTTATTGGCATGGCTGGTTATCTTGGCGTTTTCTCCGGGAGGTGAATGCAGAATTTTCGTTATACTGAAATCACTAAATGTTTGCCTCACCGGTTTACAAAAGTTTGTAGGTTTGTAATTGCATGTAACAGTTTTCAACTGTGGTGGCGTGTTTTCATCACTGTCATGATCGGATGGAGAGGTAGGCGGCGTGTCAATTCCAAATCCTTCTAATGGGTAGTACTGTCCATTGGGGTCCACGTTTTGAGGTGATGGGGTGCGACTGTCAGGTCTCTTGTACCCTCGACGACGACGACGGTAATTTCCTTCAGAAAACATTTGCTCCCAACCTTCGCTGAGTCCCCAAAAATGTCCATGGGATTGATCATAGCAACTTCGGTCAATTTTCTTAAAACAGGTGTTAAGTGACAGATTGTGACGGATTGAATTCTTCCAGCCATGATCCTTATTCTGGTAGTAAGGGAATTTGGTTTGGATAAATTGATAAATAGACTTGAGTGTTGCACGTTGGTGAGGATGCGATCGGATAGCCATAATGATCAGAGCAACATAGCTGTACTCTGGTCTTTCGTCTGAGCTGTGATGAACGACGGCAGGTATAGCCACGTTGATTTGACTTTGAACCGGGATGTTTTGGTACATGTAGGGGTAGTAGCTTGGTTGGTTGTACATATACCCGGGATACATCATGTTGTTAAAGTACTGGTTACCATACCCGGCCATGATGCTGTAACGTGCACGTTGGTGGTCTAGGAAGGAACTGATGTGAATCTGTGTGGAACGAAGTAATATAAAGTATTTTGTGATGTGTAGTACTCCGCCTTATTCTTACACCAGTCCAATGAACACCCTTTGCATCTATACAAACAATATGTCATCCACATATGTGTTAATCTGCCTCTAAAATTAAACCATCCAATCATAGGACTCCTATTTGTTTTATTCAAATTCTAAACATGTTGTTCAAAAGTGCACTTTTGTTTATTTGGTTTATTTATTACATGCAAGTGTCACTTCGTTGTCACCTCTTTTGTATTTCGCCCACTCCTGGTTAGACACTCTCCATAAACACAATGAGTTGCCATCGATGCTAAAAGCTTGTATTGTCTATTGTTTGTGCTAATTGTTTATGCGAATAACAACTTATGAAATGTCAGTTTTTACAAGCAATCATTGTGTTGTTAACTCACAGCATGGGGCTGATAAATCCCTATCTCTACCCTATCATAATTCTACTTATTTATCACAAGTTTTTAGTCAACTTTGATTATAGTTTCACACGCCATGGTATAGCTATACATTATATTTTATCCAACTCAGTCTCTGTATTATCATTTTCGCATGACGCTCTCTCTGGACCATTAAAAATACGAAAATGCTTTAATTTACTAAAAAACATAGCCATTCTTTTTTGTCAACAGGTATTTTGTATAGCTTAGTACTAGTAAGATATGTATAAATAAAACAGAATTGTTTGCAGGGGTGAACTATAAAACACCAGGGGTGAACACTTCACTTTTTTTCAGACATACAGACAGGAGTGTTCTTAGATATGAAGGCTTTCGTTTTCTAATACGGTATAATCATGGACTCCTTATGCATATTTCGTCACATTTCCCATATCTCTACTGATACTTAGCATTGCAGGAGTGGCCTGGGCTGTATCACATTTTAAAACAAATCTAAATTTAATAAACACTTTATTGAGTTTGAAACAATAGTGTTTTAACATTCAGTATAATTTCGAGTCGACTGATATATAGCCCATTCATATAAACTATATATTAGGCGTGAATAACCCACACACACCTGAGAGGTGGATACGCATACTATTGTATTCAAATTAATAACAACCACAGCGTTTGTTTCACGACCCTCACAAAACCAGGCGTCTTTGTGTGACGTAATTAGTTTATTTGACGATTGAGAAATATAACTTATTGAACTTATATCAAGATTTTAAAAGGAAGGAACTACTATGTTGACTTATAGGAGATAGTACAAAGCATTACAATGAGTCAATAAGTAAACAGATATATAAACTTATCAAACAATACCTTATTGATGCAATTGAAAACAGAAAAGATTTTGATAAACACAGACCAGAGGGTATGTGATTAAAAACTAATATAGAATAGCTTAGAAGGTTAGATCTTTTAACTACCAACTTTTGAAATGTAATTATTTTCCTCTCTCTTCTTCCCTCCCTTTGTTTATTTGTTTGTTTGTTGATGTATGTGATTATCTAGCCATATCTTCTCTAATGTTTTAGTAGTGTATGTATGTATTTTAATTTTCTGCTAGTGCTGCTCCTAGCATGCGTAATAATGAGCCCTGATATAATAAATGAATAAATAAATAAATTAGGTATTTGAGAGTAAGTTGTCAGCATTGCGTAACACTGAACACATGCTTGAATCTTGTGCTATTGAGATGTATTACAGATGTATATAATCAACGAACCTTTTTTATGGTGTCAAAATGCCATGTGTTATAGGAAAGACAGAAGATTTTAGAACTTGGTCACTGGGTGCGCTGTTCGCAGTCATCTTGGCTTGGAATATGACTGCTTTGCCTTTATCTCTGTTTTCTCAGTCATCCGACAGCCCTATTTGTTATCTTTGCTAGAGTGGCAATGCTGACATTCTATCTAACCAGGAGTTCAAAGGCTCTCCCACATAACTTTTGAGTTTGGAATGTGTACAACTTTCAGCACAGACCGAGGAGTTATCCAAATCCGATAAGTTGTTGTAACATGGGGTTATCTATTTAATATAATTCCCACAGTATCATAATCATGTCACTGGATCTCGTTCATACACAACTGTACAATATATAAAATATTTATTATGCGTTTAGATAATTTTCATAACTTCGACCAATACAAATGTATTTGTTATATTGATGTATAAGTAAACATATCATAATTTTTACTAATTATAGATAGGGTCTGTGTTGCTTGTTACTTTTGCACTCCGTCGATGTGAGGTATGTGCAGGGAAAACACTTTGCATATTATCGACGATAGATGGCGCGGTTTAATACGCGGTCTTGCCTAAAAGAATACTTTAAACTGTACATGAACAGAATCGTTGCATGGCAATATCTTCAGATCAGACTTTTCCAATCCACCATAGCTCTTGGGAAAAAAGAACGAGGGGGAAATGAATGAAGTTGTATAACCAACGAATTATACATGTATGTCAAGTTATAGACGAAGATCACGGGGCTGTAATCGTATGATGTTGTGTTTTAGGAGCACATTTATAGTGATGCAGATCTTGTTTTTCAGATTTGTTATTCCAACTTTAAAATAGTCGTATCCTGTTTCACTAACCCTATAAAGTACTGTATCAAAAGTTGAAGAGCTAGTAATCGGTTGAGGCATAAACAGTTTATCTACACTGTCTGGGCTAGGCGTGCGTGTACATACTATGGATTGTATTATTAATGCATCCACCATGTACATCATACAAAGGCGACAAACTCAGTACACTTACACAGTAGAAAACCTATTGTGTTCCTACTGTTTACACAATTGATGGACCAACTCGATTACATAACAATGTGAAAGTCTGGACACTTATCTGTCTTTGTGGTTCCGACAAGTAAACAAAATGAAAGTGAATTGTTGGAGGAAAATTACGCAAACATCTAGGTCCATTTCAAGGACACTGGGCCTAGCTTATAGTAGACAACAATTCCATTTACTGACATGACATTTTATCAACATAACTTGCACCCCAACCTAATATCTATCCGTCTTCTTATAGAACGAACTAGAGTATAATATATATATATATATATATATATATATATATATATATATATATATATATATATATATATATATATATATATAATGGCCCGATATTATTCTGCCTTGCCAAGATCCAAAATAGCTTGCGAAACCTTGTCAAATAGGCTTACCATATGTAAGTATGTATATTGGAAATCTATAATCTCAGTTGTGACGTAAGATGAAACTTGAAGATTTCATAAATTCTAAGAATCTGCTATTGCGATCGATACTCATTGCAGGAAAATGATCACAACAAACACTGTTTAAAGCCACAGAAGGCCTACACCTAGATGTAGCCGTAGACAGCAGAGTATCTATGTTGTGACCATATAATGTACTAGTATATGTTTTAACTTACAGTAACTGTAAAAGTGACAAACTCTCTCCCCTGCCAATTGTTTGACCTCAGACCACTACTAGGGTGGTTGAATGTGTACAACCAACAAGTGTACAGCCTATATTATTTATACAGGTGCGTACTTGACCGTCCAGAAGGTTTATTGAGTACGATATGTAGTTATGACGTCCAGAGTCATCTATCGCCTTAGGGGTAACATCGAAAGTAGAGTTGATGGAGATGGCACAATTCATGACGACGTTTTTCGTAAATGTATAACATTCAATATATACACGACTTCTACTATACGGTGGATGCACGGAGTATCAATTGCAATGTCACGCTTACATAATCAATAGAAACTGTCGACAATATCAATCAAAACTTTACTTACGCCATTTCACTTGTCACCATGCTATAGGCTGTGTACAGTCATACTTGGTGAAATTTGACGTAATCGTGCACGTGGATGACATGATATAGTGAATATGGATCATGCAGTCCATCAGACTCATATGATAAATAACAATACAAATGGATTGAAGTTACAACTCTTATACAGTGTTATGCGATTACGACATTTTAGTCTTGTGACTTTCCCTCGAAAACGTATGGATCATATGTGAGGGAAACAAGCAACAACGTTAACCCGACTTACTTTGCAAAATCTACATATATATCTAGTAACAAGTAGAATTAACTATGTTAGAAGGATTACATGTAGATGATTAATATCGTATCATTACGGCAACTTCGTGTATAATTCTTTTTTAAGAACATGTACAGAAATAAACCTCTTCCATATCTTTAATAATTCAAACGAACCTTTCGATGTTTTTTTTAAAACACTACAGGCTTCGGCTTTTTGTTCCAATGTCTTTAATGGATTCCATAGAATTGTCTATAGTGAGGAATAGAAATGTGTATGTACAATGTACATAGTTAAACGATTGTATTCAAATGAACAACATCAGAGTGCATCACAGTTCTCAAAGAGTCACAAAATGACGTAACTTGTCAACCTGGGAAACGGAACAGTGGACGTCCATGAGATGATTTTGAAGGGGATAATCCTTAATTAATTACATGTAGCTATCACGGCTAATTCAGGTGAACAATTATTGCACAGTAAGTATTCTGAACCCCAACATGCCCAAAGGTCATGCTCTGTGATCGAAATGTTAAAGATGGCAAATATAAAAGAAAAATAAGCATTCTTTTTATCGAAACTTGCGATGTGGTAACCCAAACCATATAGTTGTTACAGAGAGATCTCCCCAATGTCTATGCCCAAAGACAAGTAATCTGTAAATAACAAAATGAACAGATTTGAAAGCCGCGATGACTACAGGGATACAACGTGGAGAATACGTCTACCCGATAATCTATGTTTACTAGATGCGTCATCTGTGTACAGACACGTATGTATGACTGATTTATGTACCACTGGTAATTGAAAGAAAACCATTCAACCAGACTGAGTACGAAACATTCAGAGCGTAAAGCACAATTAATACCTGGCCCATTGATATTTATGGCTGATTTGGTGTAAGTATAACAACACTGCACTGAAAACGGTTCAAACAGTTGAATACGTTATATATCCCTTAGTTAATTTCTGTGTTGTATCTAACGAATATTGAGATGATGTCGGTCGACTCATTGACTACATGGTTACTATGAATTAACTGATTAATTATGAACGATCAGTATGAATATTTTGGTAAATTATGGTCATTATAAGGACTGTGTTGTCAAGGTCAAGGTAGAAGAGATATATACAACTTATGATATATAACACACACACACATTATATATATATATATATATATATATATATATATATATATATATATATATATATATTAATTCAGTATAAGAGGTAAGTCATAAACTGAAGGAAAAGCGCTCAATACTGAGAAGTAGAGCTGTATTTACACAAAATACACAAGCTATGGTACGGAGCCGTTACTCAGAGTTTCACGCTTGAATGCGATCCCATTCAAGCGTGAAACTCTGAGTAACGGCTCCGTACCATAGCTTGTGTATTGTATATATATATATATATATATATATATATATATATATATATATATATATATATATATATATATATATATATATAACTCGGTGAGTATCAATCTGTTAAGACAGTGCTATACCGCAGTGGCAGAGCGTAATATATATATATATATATATATATATATATATATATATATATATATATATATATATATATATATAGTTACATCAGTGTGTCTCAAACAAGAATTGTGTGTGTCTCAAACAAGAATTTGAGACACTTGTTTGAAGGTTTTATGACAAAAAGTAGAAGCGGCAAAAGTTTTAGAGGTTAGCCTAAATACAGTCCGCTAAAAATAGTGAAATCACTGGGCCGACGTACGCACGTGCGTGTACGTGTGTTAGTCCGACTGTTTGGAACATGGCGCTTACACTGAATACTCGTACTCCACGTGCTGACGTCGGGGCGACGCGAAAGTCATCATAACCAGTTTAAAATAACGACTTTGTCTGGATTCTACGCATCTGTTGCCTGTAAACGGGAAAGCCTGGGTGTAAGAGGTATGCAATTTTTTCTACTATACAAGTACCTTATTGCCATGTTGCTGGATGGAGTTGAAGATGCGATATATTTTTTTCTTCAAAATACGCATGCACGTGTATAATACCATAGTACCTTTCAATACCAGAATCAGACAATAGTCCGAGGACTGTGATCAGACTACACATTCAACAAGAAACACGTTATCGTGTGTAGATCATCGTAATGGTAGGTCCCTCTATGAGTATGAAAGACTGTGTTATAGGGATACCATCGACTGAAATCTCTATGCAGAATTGTAGTATGTTTGTAGAAATAGGCGGTTGATAAGAATTTACACACTGCATCCTGTAGTTTTGCGTATCTCTGAGTTCTAGTCACTTGTATACATAACCAAACTTGCCTGCATATACTATTTCTTATATCAACAGTCTCTGTGTACTAATATCTGCTTAAAATCCCTTATATTTAGCTCCGGATCGCCGAGATGCAACAGGTGCTATTGATTTCACCTACAGAGGGCGCACTAACAACTCATGAATAATTCCTCACTCGCTGTGTGCGTGAGTGGTGAACAAATATCACAGCCTATTATTCTCCGTGGATGTTATGTAAGCGATAACTATTTACATGCTTTGAAAAGCACTAAATCGAAGACGAACTGCGGCCAGTGTGTAGCGTTATCAGTTCCATTGCGTTTCATAGCGAGCGATTTGAACGTCAGCGATTATTCACGATTGCTCAACTATACACATCTGAGAACATTTTCATCGTATTACACACGTCGTGAAGAGTGTTACGAAGATTTGTCAGTCAGAAGCTAAGGGGAGAACAGCGTGATCAAACCAATGCCCCAAGGAGTGGTCAATCTATGGAATATCTTGGACAACGGAGGGGTTCAAGCGCAGTGAATGGAGATCTGATGTGAGTAACTGTCCCAACAACAAGAACAGGAGCGTCGCTAGTTCCCCAAGAAACTATACTACAGTGTGCCCCAAAGGGTTGTTTTATTAAGCCAGGTGAGATGGGTCTACACAGACAGTAAAAACTCATCTTCTGTATGACGTTGTCTGGAGTGATTTATCGATATATCATGTGAGTGCACATGCCATATTAGCATATTGGATATTATTCATTCAGGAGCCAGGACTGTAAACATAAACCGCCAGTGAAATAAACCATCGGCCGTAACCACAGTCGAACCGATTAAATCTGCGATTTTAGTCGGAGAACTCGGACGTCAAGTTGACGACAAAATAATTTATACGAGTTTGGACCATACTTAGATTTGTCATCAGGAGCTGGGATTCACCGTTAATGGTTTTGACCTTGCCGAGTAACGCTGTTTTGTTTTAGTGGATTGTAATCACGACCTACGGTATGAAGAAACTGTACTTTTTATGGGCATTATTTGTGCCAACAATTTGCCTGATAATAATGATAGATCGGTTGGTGCTACGGCGCTCAAATCACGACAGAGTAGCCGTCGAAATACGAAGTGACGGAATGAGCACAGGGGCAGCAGAAGTGGATGATGAGTACCGAATGACTTACATGAAGGAAAATACACGCATTCCGACATCACGTAATTCAGGCTACAGGAGGAAAGTTGCAGGCATGAACCCTGATTGGCCAGGGCTGTCCGTTTCACCCTTTGAAAGGTCAGGTGATCCAAACTTAGACACACCAAATGTAGACATTCGGGAAAAATCCAATTATGCGCCAACGGGTATACTTCAAGGACTACGGAAACTAGAAGATCAGTTACTGAGAATAAAAAATGGGATAGACATTGACCGACCAACATTGTCTGGTTATCGAGAGTTTAAAAATCTGAACCCAACGAAGCTTAAATTTAGTGAAAGAACAAACGTAGTGGTAACTGCTGGTATGAGGACAGGTTCATCATTTGTCGGTCAGCTTTTCAACTCTCACCCAGATTTCTTCTTTTTGTTCGAACCTCTGTTCGGATTACGAAGTATGGAGAACGGTCCGGAAATATCTGTTCATGGCGTGCGTGCGCTCTACAAAATATACAATTGTGATTTTTACGTTCACGGCATGGACGAATATTTCAACTGGTATAATGGTTTATTCCGATGGCAAAGAGACGAACGTTGTCATACTTTAGACAGGTACGACGCTAATATGTGTTGCACACGTGCCAGAAACGTCGCCGTTAAAACTATCCGTATTATGGATGTCCGTGATTTCATTAGTCTGATGCAAGATCCATCTGTGAACTTGAAAGTGATAGTCGTTGTACGGGACCCTCGGGCAATGATGGCCTCTCTCATGCCTGTCTACCAGGCTGGATATAACTACGACCCTGTAATTGCTAGTATGCATCAGTATGTCGAAAATTTAGATGGAGTTTTGTTGGATCGTCTTAAACACTATTGTGATGTTAATCTGAGAAATTATATTCTAGCGAAAACTTCTAACGAAGCTATTGTACCCTGGAAGAAAAACGTGATGGTTGTCCGTTTTGAGGATATTGCACTGTACCCCGTTCAATTGGCCAAACAAATTTATGATTTTGTTGGCCCTAACGTTGATATTCACAGTGATGTTCTGCGATGGATACACAACAATACAAAAGAGGACACAGATCCAGATTACACAAATGGAAACTACGGTTTCGAAAATAAACGAAATTCAACGCAAGTTACCGACAAATGGAGGCATAAACTTAGTTTCGATTTAGTCGCAGTGATTCAGAACACTGGGGTGTGTCAACAATACATGCACGCTCTTGGTTACCTACCAGTTTTCGAATCTTATGAGCTTCATGATAATAGCATCGAACTCTTCGACAAATCTCGGCGCTATTCGTCTCTGTGAGTTCGACGAAACTCGGCGTTATTCGTCTCTGTGAGTTCGACAAATCCCGGCGTTATTTGTCTCTGCGAGTTCGACAACTCTCGGCGCTATTCGTCTCTGTGAGTTCGACAAATCTCGGCGCTATTCGTCTCTGTGAGTTCGACAAATCTGGGCGTTATACGTCTCTGAGTCTAGTCTCGATCGATTGAACCCTAGACTTGACGACCAAACTTCCAGGGGAAAGATATACATGCTGCTGTGACTAAGTGCACACAACTCGATGAGAACACTGAAAGCAATACATTAACCGTTGGTGTATATTCTAAAACAAACGCAGGTGGTTTTATTGATATATTTTATTATTCATTTCAACAGTTTTAATCTTAAGTAACACTCAAAGTACTTTTTTTTGCAATCATACACGCGATAATAGTCAACTACTGTTATCAATCAAAGTTTCATTTTGTTCAACTTTCAGTTTATTTTATTTTATTATAATATTAAGCAGGTTAGGTCGACTCAGTAAGCTGTTATGTAAGCTTACACTTTTTAAAAATTAGTACTTGTAAATATTGTGTAGTAGTTACAACTTTTGTTTCTGGCCAAACACCGAGAGTTTGGAGAAAGTGTGATGCATAATTAATGGTAAACCAAGTCGTGAAAAATAGATTAAAGAGGAACACCACTCCAGGAATAGAGTCATTTTCATAAACTATGGGTTCTGGAGAGTCATTTTATGATGATTCCACCACCGACAATCTCTTACAATTTCAGAGAAATATCAAGTTGATCGTGTGCCTTTATATTGATTCTTTTCTGCAGGCCACATTACCTCATGGGAGTCAGCAGAAATAATATATTCCTGATTGCTCAATGAATATTCATGACTCCTGAGTGATTATTTCCTTCAGTGTAAAACATATCATGAATATTCATTGTGCAACCATGAATATATTATTTTTGCAGACTCCCATCACGTCACGAAGTGACTCACGGTAAAGATACATAAAGGCACAGAATCAGTATGATGTTTCTCTGACATCCTACATCCCAAGTAGGTGATGTAAAATCATAAAATTATTCTAGAACCCATGGTTTATAAAAATTTCCAGACGCGACGTTCCCCTTTAACCAATTAAAATACTTGCCAAAGATATATTTTAGTAATTATACTGCCAGTAGTTGTGACTCCAATTATTGCCATGACAATTTTAACATGTTGATTTTTTCCAACTAGGATGAATTTTTAATGATATGGTATATAAAAACATATATACATGTAACAGAATAAGACGACCGTGGCTTGGAAATGTGATATTTTGATACCCTTGGCAATATCAAACATTGCGTGGGAGGGTTCTCTGACGACTACATATTGAAAACCTACGATCCGTAGACTACGGGAACGTTTCTTGTACTGTTCCGTGTTCGTTGTATGCACAGGTAGACCACAGACGAGTATAGATCTTAATTGTCTGTGGGTAGACATATACCCATGTCTGCAGTATCTATGAAACGTAAACACTGCATGCAACCAGTCGACCGATTACTGTGGATGACTAATTAGAAATTGTTCAAACAATGTGTTTGTACAGTGCAGACATTCTGCTTAGTGAGCAATTTTCGATTTGATAAAAAGGTATGCGAATTTCATCAAAAAATATTTAAATGCTCATCGGATCGTAAGATAGATAAAAGACCTGAAGACCAGGCGCATTGGTCTGATATCTTTTGCAGATATTCCAAGGGGTAGGGTATATCTAATGAAAAAAATGTGAATGTTTGAAACACAAGTCGATGATCAAACTCCTGGTATGTATATGTTGCCTAAACTGTGTTACACGACTTGGCCCCCATCCTGACTACTTGAAACCATGGATCTATTATAGATCCATGTTGAAACATAGTCAGAGCCCTAGATCAAACCACTAACAATGTTCCTACTTGATTAAAAATTGATAAAAATACATTTTGTACTCGGTCTGACCAACTTGAAAAAAAGTTATCTTGAGATGGTGCTCGGCTTCACATCCTGTTGTTTGGACAAATAATCCGAAACACTATCAAAACCTACCAACCTTGGCACTGGAATGTTTACGTAGTACAAGGAGTTATGTATCAACGTCAATGGCAATATTTGTTGAATAGCTAACGTCGTTTCTTTTGGTCACAACATAGCTATATCATATCATATATCATATCATAGTATTACATTGTAATATCTTGTGTCGTAGGGTTAGTAATTGCCCATGTAGGATACAGAATAAGAGAGAAATTGAATCTTATTCTTGAATATATGATCACTCAGAAGTACATATCAATACAGCTCGCAATTTGACAATAGTACGTACTATACACAGACACTTTAACACAATTTCATATTGGGCCAGAGATGTACTCCGAAATAATTATTTACTGACTTCGTTGATATTTTTATTTTATTTTGTTATTAACTGTTCTTTAAAAGCAGCTGACAAGGTCAAGGTTGGGAGGAGAAAACTCGATTGGCTGATTGTTTTTTAAAGACATTTTAAATAAAAGTTATATTAACAGAATGTATATGTTTCTTGCATTATCAATTATTTGTGTATTCTTAAGATCTTTAACAAATGGGAGCGTGTGGTGTATGTTTAATGTATTTCCGTCGTCGGTAATCTGTTTTACGTCAAAACCTTTCAAGTTCTTTTGTTTTGTTTTCAGTCTATTATCTTTTAATCTGTAATCCTTTTGATTGATATCTTGATTTTTTAAATAATTTCGTTTCGTGAGTATGTCGGAAGCCGGGGATCAAGTTTATTTTACGAAGAATCTAAAGAGTCATACACATCTGAAATAAACCTGTTTAAACTTTTTCTGTTACTTTGTTCAAGGAAACTTAAATCCATTCTGAGTCGAGAGGTCATTTTAAAATCCAATATGGCTGCCACCGACATATACAAGATTGTTGATTTCCCAGAAAACAAGACGGTGACCCCAAAATTTCCTTATTATTTCAAAAGGAACAGGAACAAACTCTCATATTGCAAATTTGGATAGATTTTAAGAACTGATATGTTTTTATGGAAATTTGTACCCGTGGCGCACGCATTCTAGCGAGGGTTACTATGTCGTTACTAAACTAGCCAACCAAGTATTTTTCACACCTCAATATAGAGTGAAGATTGTAAGAAACTCGGCATGATTTTATAAAGGATTGACGATTATTAGAATATTAAGTAGTGAACCAAGGGAGGGTTTTTGTAACTCACGGCCAGGGATTCAGTAGCTATTTGTTGTTTTGCATTTACCACAAACAAGGAATTCATAAATCTGTTTTCCTAATACTGTGGCATTACGCAGAATACAGGCGCCCATAAGGTATGGTGCACATATTATATATTCAAGTAATGATTTCAATAAATCACAACGTTACAACACTTAATCCTTCAATAGCTAAAAGGAGCAAATTAGTTTTCCTCGCACAAAGACTTGACAACTTGCCATGCATTCAAACCACAAATTCACTGCATTTTTATCACCGAGTGACAAAGAAGAATGTGTGAACACACTTTGCAATTCTCTGTTACTATCATAATGTTTTACTAATAAACCTAAATGTTTCCCATGAGTGTTTTGTAAGTACTACGAACAGAAGAGACCGCGAAAGCCCACATCACGAGCAATCATGTATGTATATACACTGTATATGGTCACACATGTAACTAACCATCCATGAATTCACCAGAGGAATTCAAGTTGTTCTCTTTAGTATGGGAAGGAAGTTACATGTATAGCTCAGGTTGTTGTCAGCAATATGGAATCCAGAGTAGGCAATAAGCCCGCGATGCAGACATTGTATAAAACTAGGAATCTACTTACCGATGACTGGTTTACTGGATGGATGGTTTTGGTTGGTTGGTTGGTTGGTTGGTTGGTTGGTTGGTTGGAACGGCAAATGGGTGGGTGCATTGATAAATAATTAATTGATTGATTAATTAATCGGGTGGGTGGATGTGAGTGGTTGGTTGGATGGATGTATTGATGGATGGATAGGTGGTTGTCTCAGAGGTGGGTGGTTCGGTGGATAGAATGTGTGATGAGGGATTAATGAGGGGATGAGTAGGTGATAGATACATGTAGTTGACTGAGATGGTGGGTTGATTGATTGATTGATTGATTAACTGACTGACTGACTGATTAATTTCTTGATAAACGATCTTAAGTGGGAAGGCGGCTTTGATAGAAAGTTAGACGGTCAGCTGATAAGATTTGATGGGTAGGTGTTTAACTTACCAACGGATTGACCTCTAACATTAGAGTGAACTATTACACAGCCTGACCGACTGACACATTTTATGTCTGTTTCCAAACCCACACCTTGTGGAATTAATTACCAGTTAATTGGCCTTGTAAAACAGGCGACAAAGCAATAAAGTTGGTTTTACTAAATTCTCACACCAGAACATCACGGTCACCACTCATCATTAAAACATTACGGAATGAGAATCTAGCTTCTCTTTGATAAACTGTGGCAACTCAGCATGCAAAAAAGCAACAACACTATTTGAGTCCGTAGAAAGCCTTGGTATATTTATATTATCGGGTATTTTGACTTGTATATCACTGAAACTACTTTGAGTACTTGTTAAGTCGACATTTGGTCTCCACAAATTGATGTTATATGAATAAAAAGTACCTGATGAAGAGCGCCACAAATAGTTACATGTTCTCGTAAATTGACAGGTATAGAATGACGAACTTTGTGTGCGTACATGTAAAACATAATATTGGGTAGACTGTAGGTAGGTGACGACATGCAGGGTTAGAAATGAAGAAAATTAAAGTGCAACCATTGTACGAATATTATGTCACTTACATGTATGATAACAATTGTATAAACTATATGGCACGTGGGCTTACAATTCTTGTCACGTGCTTATCACGTGTCTGTTTCACTGACGCGATCATATTATGTATTGTGTCTAGATGTAATTGTGCATGTGGAATTGAGCTACACGAAATCACGGGTTCGTGAAAAATGGCAAATGAAAGAAAATACTGCAACCAAACTGTTTGTATAATAAGTACCTTTAATTAACAAGATCTCCCCGGAAGATTGAAAAGCCTAAAGGCAACATAAACGTGAATAGTATATATGTAATATTTTACCAGGTTGACTTTTTGTACTGTTCTGTTCACATCGTGATGTGATTATGTAACGATGGAATGAATAACTACGTTAGATTTGCCACTCATAGCTAAGCTGGGTGGAATACTGTACAAAGTTGAAAGAAACATGAATAAGATATATAGTCCCGTCTATATAGCAGAGATGAGTCTGGTTAAAACGATTACATCAGTTGATCTATGAGTCAATCCCTGTCACGCAATAACGTGATGAATCACCGTATAAGTATAACCTCAGGCTGGAAAGTGTCATCCATTCCAAAGGCTTTCCTGGCACCTCAGTGGTACAACGAAAGAGGAAAGCGTGGATAGTAGACTACCATTCTTACAAATTGCTGTAATTAATTTCACTTAGTTCTAAATTATGAGAAGTAACAGCTTTCTCTGATATTAAAGTAGCTGCTATACTTGGTAGTTTTAAATTAGGCAGCACGATGTTGTAAAAAAGGACTACTACTTTTATATAAATGTAGACAAAGAAAGCACGTATACTTGAAATGATATTTTGTCTTTACGAAGCCAACAAATAAACACCACTACAATGCCACTTTTCCATAGTGAGACGAGACAAGACACAATGTATAATTGTATATGTTTTTATACAATCAGTGTCTGTATTTTGTTTTATTGTGATGGTAGTGTTGTTGTTGTTGTTGTTGTTATTATTGTTGTTGTTGTTGTTGTTGTTGTTGTTGTTGTTGTTTAGCAACTGCGATAAGACAATATTGATTGTCATTATGATCCATATATAGGTGATACTTAGAATTGCAACGCGTTTGGTCAGCAAGTAAGAAGAATCGCCTTCAATTGTATTTGATACTGTGACATTTTGAACGATTACCTATAAGGGTGAGGTTTTTTTTTTTTTTGTTTCTCATCTCCAATGGAATAGTCAGGCGGGTCGGGCGGGCGAAATAAAAAAAAAAAGGGGGCAAGAAAAAAAATGTATTTTTTCAGTTCCATTCTCTGTCCTTTCTGTCCTGTTAGTCTCTATACAACTTCTTTTCTCTTCTCTTTATTGAATTCCTTGTTACAAGTCTCTTTCCTTCATTTTTAGCAAGGTTGACAAGTCTGTAGAACAACTTTGTAAGAAGATGATTAAATACTTATCATCCTGATGGGTGTATATCTGTAGCCATGAACTATTGTGTGATTTTATCAGGAGTACTAATACATTCGTCGTATTACCCGGTAATCAAAGAGGCATTGCCATCGCTAACATTGTTTTCAAGTTATCCAATTTGAACTTTAGTATGTAACTTTTTGAAACACTTACGTGATTGTCATCAGTGTGCTAGATGAATTTTCATTTATATAAACCATTACTTCTGTGAAACATTTTTCTTCAGTGTGAACTTGTCAAAATAATCCACCAGATAACATGTCAAACATTTCTAGAACTCAGAACCCCTTTGGGATTTACTGTTTAAAAGTAATTAAAAGTAATAATGTAAACATCGGAATGTCTTCAAAGGTCATGCATGTCATGGGTCATGAAACGCTATGGAGTCGGTCATTTCCCTGATAATACAACTGATTTAAAGCTAAAAACTGGTCAAGAAATTAGGAATGCAGTATGACTTTTACCAATTTTAAGCATAATTTTGAAAATGATGGAAATATTCTGAGCTATTATTACATTGCAGCAAAATGTACCGCGTGACAGTATTAATTTTGAGCCCTGTCCCTCATCAAAGCTCAACGGCTTCTGCCATGATGAAAGACACATGCTGCTCTGACGTAACAAAGGGGTTGGGTGGGAGGGTGGGTGAGAGGGGGGGGGAGGGTTAGACGGCGGTGTTCTGCCAAGGTTTCCAACAAGTGGGGACACAGGCCCCTTGGTTCCAAAAAGTGGTGTCATTTGACAGGGAGTGAGGTCAATTATTATTGTTTATGAAATATTCATATAAATTATCTCAGACCACTATAGAGATACTGTGGTCTAAGATATTCCATTACGTATAGACCATTACCTAACAACATAAAAAAAAATCCATTCATAATAACAGTTCCCAGTAAGCTATTTTTTGAAAATTGTGTACTACACATTACACCTTACAAAAAGAAGGCAATTAAGATTATGTAATTTTAAATTTTATATATATATACTCCGCTCTGCGTGCAGACGTATCGAGCACTGTACTACGGACAAATCTTACCACTGACTTCCTATATATATATATATATATATATATATATATATATATATATATATATATATATATATATATATATATATATATATATATATATATATATATATATACACACATATATACATACATACATATATATATATATATACATATATATATATATAGTTTTAACAAAACTATTACGCTCTGCCACTGCGGTATAGAGCACTGTCTTAGCAGATTGATACTCACCGAGTTATATATATATATATACATATATATATATATATATATATATATATATATATATATATATAATTATATATATATATATATATATATATATATATATATATATATATATGATATATTGTTTAGAAAGATTGGACAGCCAGGTAGTCACAATTTTTAATCTGAATATCAATGAATAGCAGTGCTAAAATTTATAATTCCCTTTTTTCAGACAAGGACAATGAACAACTTCAAAATAAGTCACAGTGAACATAATGATTGAATAAAAACTTTGAGAAATCCTAAACTTGTAACCACTTGTTTCATTTTTAAAATTGTTAGTACACTGCTGTGTTTATCATTCCCTCTTCAAATTCATAACATTTTGAAGAAAAAAAATCCCTGACTTTAAAAAGTACCAAATGTGAACGAAAAACTTACAAATAATAGTCAAACAAACTTTAAAATAATTTATTTTTTTATTAATTAACCGTTACTGGCTGTGTATCATGATTTGGTCCTGCTATATCAAATGACAGCATAGTTACGTACCGTAAACTTGCAATGATACGTAAACTTGCAATGATACGGAAAGCTGACATTAGGTGTCCTTGAAACTCAGAACTTGAATCTTTAACTAAAACTATCAACAAAGTCAAAGTTGGGATGCTCTGTAAATATTACATTAATTGTTTTCTGATTTGCACAACAATTTCGTTCTTCATGTCTGACCGGGCGCACATGCATCGGCCGTCTATAGTGGCCATGCCAGTGATTACGCATTGATTCAGTGCCCAACATTCACATGTGTCACTAGCACTGTCAACATCATGCAACACGATCCCCTAACACAGCTTTTTCGGAATCAAAATACACATGTACTCATTTAATTTAACCCATCAACAAATGAAAATCACAACCTGTCCCATAAATTTGGTTCACGAAGGCTTCTGAGCTGTGGCATGGCAGATAGATGTTCCGGTAGCAAGTTCAGTGTTTCGCACACGTCAGTGATTAGGTCAGAGGTCACGACAGTGACAGTAGACAAAACATGTGACGAGAGCCGTCCATATCCATTTCGACGTCTTACCTAATATAATCCCTCTAATGTTTTAATTTGTAGATTAAGTTTATCAAAGTTGATCTTTTTGTGGCATTTTTTATGTTAACAATAGAACTGCGCGTTGTCACTGTATCTTATATGATGTCAACAAAACTTTCCCTTACGCAGTCAGTATACTTCTTGTGGGATTCACGTCGAGTCAGAGCCGAGCCTGGCCTGGTCCGGCCGTGGACTTACTAGTAGATAATTTTGATGTCTGCCGTAAAATGAATGCGCCAAAGCGACGCAAGGTGGGAAAATTATTGCTTCATTTGTAATTTTAGGGGGGCCAATGTCGCAAGGTCGTGGCCTCGCCAGAACTGGCCTAAGACGCCATGGGGAATCTTACAATTTTGCTGTGCTCAGGGGTCGGTCGGAAATAAAAAAACTTTTTTTTTTCTGATGTCGGAGCTGCAAATTAGGGTCGGTCGGGAGATGAGAAACAGAAAAATAAAAAGGGCCGCCCTAAGCTAACAATCCCTCCAACTATCCCTCCCCCTTCTCAAGAATGGTTCAGTCTTGGTAATCCGTTTCCGAAGCAATACTCACAAAAGACAGATGACACGATCTCCAGCCGACACAGAATTTGTTATCAGACAGAGGGCTAATTGGACCAATTAAAGGGAACAAATTAAGCTATGCACAGACAGACTTGATTGCAATAGTCCAGACAAAGTATAATCAAATTTACGCATTCTTGACGAAGATAAATATACAAATTTGGACGCAGTAGGCCTACTTTGTATAGGACTTACTTGTCTGTGGTATACATGATAGGGGAGAAGAACTGGAGGAGTTTGAAAATATTTACAGACTGTAATTGCAATGGAATTTGTAGTTTATCACTTGTTTATATCAACATATCAATATATATATATATATATATATATATATATATATATATATATATATATATATATATATATATATATATATATATATATATAATAACATGTCTTTTAATCTCTATACCTTTAGTATCTATACCATGATGTTTAAGGCAAAATGTGTAATGTTTGAATTCACATGTAGCCAAAATTGAGAAAACATCATCGTCCATGGTCAGTACAGTGTATATGCCGTGTATAGTTCGTAATGTATTATTGTGAATATCCTTCATCGTGTTGACATATTGCACATGTCAAACTGGAACAGATTGCCTCCCATCATTGCAAAACCACCAGTGCTTGACAATTTTGTCATGTTTAGTTGCACCCTACATGATCCACACATGTATGTATGTATGTATGTATGTATGTATGTATGTATGTATGTATGTATGTATGTATGTATGTATGTATGTATGTATGTATGTATGTATGTATGTATGTATGTATGTATGTATGTATGTATGTATGTATGTATGTGTGTGTGTGTGTGTGTGTGTGTGTGTGTGTGTGTGTGTGTGTGTGTGTGTGTATGTATGTATGTATGTATGTATGTATGTATGTATGTATGTATGTATGTATGTATGTATGTATGTATGTATGTATGTATGTATGTATGTATGTATGTATGTATTTAAAACCGCACTTTTGTTCTGAAATATGGAAATTTCATTTATAGATCGGACAGTAGAATTATTGAATAGTTGTGCTCTCTTTCCTTTGCCACCAATTGCAATATTTTCCAAGAAGTGCTCGTGATTCTTAACATATTACAAATTTCGATATAATCAAACTTTCATGAAATGTCTCAATATATACGTGTTATCTTGCTATTGTTTCAGATAGGAACATCCGGGATAGTTATCTGGGAGGTGAAGGGTATTGCCCACGGGCTATTTACGAGACTAAATAATACATTACAGTTATAATAGCGATTTTTAAAAAAAAAGGAGTTTTGTATTTTACAATCATAGCAATTGAAATTCATACTTAAAATACCACAGTATAAACGTCCACTCACCATGTACATTTGTAATTATAATAATAGCAGTATAGTTATAACATTGGCACTCAGATCCTTGGATCGCATATTTAATATCCGCCCTTCATCAAGTCGGGTGGATTACCCTCTGAGTCCCAGAACACAAATGCCCTTATTAGAAAAGTAATACATGTACGTTGTTTTTATACAATTTTAGGTCTACTTGCTACTTTCAATTGCCATCATCAAACAAAAAAATTAATGAATAAATAATCAGATATTTGTGTCTGGTTTGTTGAGGTGTATGTAAAGAATTACATGGTGTTAGTGTGTGTCTTTGTGCATTTTTGTGTGAGCGGATGTGTGTCTTTGTGTGTATGCATGTGCGCGTGTGTGTGCGTGCGCGAGAGTTTGTGTGTGTGTGTGTGTGTGCGCGCGCGTGTGTGTGTGTGTGCGCGCGCGCGTGTATGTATGTATGTGTGTATGTGTGTATGTGTGTATACATGTTCTAATACTTCAAACATCTACAGTATAGTGTATGGTGTGGATCTGACTATGGTGGCCATTAGTCTACCAGCATTCCCTGATGAACAGACCATTTCCTGAACTCTGAGTTGGAATTTTAATCCTATCATACTCTTCTATTATGATAAAGGAATGGTTGTCTTCCTGCTATGAGATGATATATTTGTTATTTGTTGGAAACACTGTTTGTTAATCCTAATAATATTGTAGAGAGGACAGTGGAAAAGTGCATGTCTATTTTCGAGACACGTATCTCCCCTAGTACCTCCGCCACTTATAAGCAATTACTTCGACCCCATTAATGGTTTATCACTACATTAGTGACGATTGAAATGATAGGCAACCGCTACTTGAATGCAGAATTAGTTTATGAAATATATAATCAATGTAAAAATGGATGACGGGATTAAAAGTACTTACATGTTCTATGTCAACGCCATCAATGTACTGATATTGGTAAAAGAGCTTTGATTTACAGTTTATGTTATCTCAAAATTCAAGGGTCGAAACTATAACATTGTAAATAAGTTACTGACTTGTAATATTCGAAAAAAAACCAACGAACTTTCTCAAAGTAAATAAACACTATTTTAATCAAAACTGGTACAAATGAGCAGTTGATGGATTTATGCGATAATTGGGGATTTTTTTTAGCTCTCGCAGAAACAACCTCCTGGCGATGTGTGTGATTTTTACCCATGTCGCAAAGAGGTATGTTACCGTAAAGAGGGCTGTCGGTATTACGACAATGTTATTAGATGCTGATGTGTCTTTATACAATGTATAAGTGTTTGGTTATAGTGTGATGCAATGACGTAAATATATGTAATGAAGTAAAGATATGTCATCTCTCATTGATATGTATACAAAATGACCACTTGTGTATTGGAATCCTTAATTGTGTATATTATAGATAAAGAATGTATGCAGAAGATGGAAACGCCGTGGCCGAATACAAGTATGTGTTGATATTGTATATATGATAAACAATAGCTTTTCTAACGAATTATAATTCGTATAATTTGCCCAATTCAAAGTCTAGTAAATTAAACCCGAAAATGAACCATTCAATGGCTGCATGTTGATGGTATCGACATCAATCTGGAAATCTAATTTCAGATAGCATTCCGTTATTATTAAATTTTGTCATCAAATACAGTATAAACAACATCCATTGTTACAATTGTAAAACCAGTTCTTAGCTATAGACCCCTAGTCTATCGTATATCAAAACCGTTTACTTCTGTGTTCTATACACTAGAGTAACCCTTCGTCCAACAAACGCACAACGGAAAGAATAACAAAATGCATTTGAATGTTGTGGTTTCATCTCAATATTTATTTCTCACAATAGGATAAAACTTCCTTTCTTTCTTCACAATTACGATTGAATTAATTATTCAGTTGTAAAGCACACTGTCTAGAATATTACATAACCGCCTCTGTATGTCTGGAATCATACAGTAAAAACATTATCAAAACGAAAGTGTAAAGTGTGATCTCATTTAACTACAGAGGGCGCTATACTAACGGATTGGTGGAGTTCCTGCGCTCGACAGCCACGATGTTGTAACTAGGGGACATTACATGTAATAAGACGAACATATTTCTATTTGTACATTTCTGGTTCATATCCATACATTGTTCATTTCATGTTCCAGTTTTCCGATTTGTTCAGCTTTCATTGGAGTGTTATATACTCTAGACATAACAATTATTTGTTTCCTTACATCCAAGGCCGTCCAATGAAACTTGAGGGAAACGGAATTTTAAATCCATCGTTATTTTACTGATCACACACGTTTAAACGTTAATTTATTATTATCTTTTAACTTCTTGAAGCAGTGGCAGGAATGCAGAGGAAAAAATGCCGTTTGCTGAGATAATGTAAGACGGAGGGTCCTCTGCTCTTCCAGTGTATACACTAGTGGTTTACAGCACAGAATAACAACGCACATTATTACTTTACACTGTTAAAATCTGGTCAACATCACTATGACAACTTTCTTAATAACCCTAACTCCCATATTTCATGTTGTTGTTGTTGTTGTTGTTGTTGTTGTTGTTGTTGTTGTTGTTGTTGTTTTTATCTCAAACCAAGAACTGCTACTCATAGTAAGTAATAACATTTTACTCAATCAACAAAGCCCACATACTATCACAGCAAAACTTTCCGCATAAGACAATCTGGACAAAAACAACATTTTTTGTCAACAGGCCTTAAAGTCGATACATGTCTAAATGGGAATTCAATTAGACTTGAGTCACAAACTTGAAACGTTAACATTTCCATGGATAAGACACATCACAGTTTGCACTGTCTGCATGCGAAACGCATTTATTACGAGTGTACACTTAAAAGATGTAAAATTCCACCACTTGGCGGCGCATTTTTTCTGCAAAAACAAACTTTTCGTGCACTTCAAGTATAAAAGAGACCCAACTGTTAGTTACTTTTAGACCTTGCTTGGTGGGGTTAGAAAATAAATTGTGCGTGTTTTTTAGACATTGAACCAATGACCTTACATTGTAATAGAAATGTATGCTGTTAGTACATAACATCACCACGTATATATATATATATTTTCAGTCGTAAAATTTAGTGTGTTTAACAAGCTATCTAATGTGGCATGGGCTACAGGACAAAGACTCCGTACATGCATCGTTTCTCAATTACAATAACTTTCAAATACCAAAATTTCTATCGCTACATTATAACTATACTGTACGCTACACCTGAGTCTCAATTCTAAATGTAATATGATGCATCGATCGTTCAATTCAATAGCACCTTACGGTGCACCACATTCCTAAAACGCCCTCAACGTCAAATTTGAGGATAATGCCACAAAACGTCAACTTGTAGACATTCTACTTGATATCTATGACGTCATTATAAAAGGGTATTTATGTCTAGGGAGTGTAAATGTTTCTGTAATTGTTCTAGTTGTGACAGGACGGCTAATGACACTTCTCTATACTGAGACCAACGACTAATATACCATACTAAATTACTGTACAGTATATGTAGTTTCACACACACACCCGTCCACTCTTTAATTAAGTTAATGCTCAAAACTTGCTAATTGTTGCTCGTTGGACTTGTCAAAACAAGCTATAAGAACTCTTCTCTTCACACACTCCTGAGGTAATACATTTATGACTACTCGACATATGGACGTTCCGCTCGTAGTTACAAATATTTAGAGATATTCCGTTACCATGGTTTCATTCTAGATTTTCAGAACTGTTATTAAATGAACGGTAACACATGTAACTCCATCTAGTCGACTCTTACGGCTTCTTATGAGTTCTGTGCTGAAGCGAAGCAAGTTACATTACGAAATCCGATTATCACACTGTGGGCAGCATTCCTACAGGTGTTTGTATCTCAACACACATTGGGCAGCTATGCCCTTCAGGTAGCTATCGTAGTATTTATTGCGTATAAGTACTGTTAATATCTCTATGATAGTGTAAATCGCGTGATAAGAAAGGAAAGCATTATAAAATACACATCACATTCGTCGTGGCTAGAGTTGCGTCTAAATTGAATTATCACGTGATCGAAACTACAGACTATTGTTTTGATGTATAGCGTAGTTACAACTACATTTGTACAAGTGCAGACCATAACTCACTTTTTTACACCTTCAGATTCATGCACTGTGATTTATTCGTAATCTATGTAGACTTCTTCATCGGGAGCAGTGTAGCTTCCTGGTCTTCGTACTAAGAAAGTTACAGAGAATATTACTGAACAGATTATGAAGAGAGTCAATAGACATCGATCTACAGTGGTGGCCACGATCATCCAATCATACTGCGTTCTGAAATTTCGTTCTCGAGTTTCTTGGGGTTTACGCAAAAGGTCTTTGATGTCCTCCACGCTCTGCTCAAGACCTGGAGGAGGTGGAGGCAGAGGTTTATATTTGATCAATTTTTCTTGCACATTCATATCTGTTTTCCGACGTTTAGGAGAACATCTCGGGGTGCCAGCTATCTGTGGGTTAAAAGTAGCTAGTGGCGGAGGTGGAGGCGGGACATCTGTGAGAGAAATCGTTCGCGAAAATAAGCTATTGCGACAACTGTTCTCTAAGCCTTGTAACCCTTCATGATGCACCACAATGTTTTTCTTATTTCTATAATAATCTTCTTGTAGAGTACCGTCACGTGGTTGCCATACTTCACCAGGACCCGGATGATCCCCTTCGACGTCATGGGTTAGAAATCCGCTATCTGGAGGCGTGTCTGGTTGAACATAAAATGTTCTACAATGCGACATGCCGGGACTGCCATTTTCTGCCCTTGGTGTCATCAACTCAGTCTCTGCCATTTTGTTCGCGCGTTTTTTCTCTGTCACGTGGATAGGCAATTCGACCATTTGACGGTGTCTGTTGTCTTTATAATCATCTTGCCTTACGTCTACTTTACTTACGATATAACATTTATGTATGCACAGGAAACTGGCCAAATATTTCATAACAAGTATTCGTAACCACCGAGGTACATCGTAAGTTCCGTTCTTTCCCCACTCGTTCAGATTCAGCACAGCTACGTTGAAAGCAACGGATAAAGATATCAACACCATGGTCGCTGCGAAATATTCACCTGAAAAAACAAACAAAATATACATTATTCAAATTTTATCGCAGTTTACCTATATTTTACAGTATTAAAATTATTTGAATTACTAAGCTCTTATTTACCTGGATATCGTTTGTGCTCGATTTGTTTCAACTTCGAATTCGATCTCACTTTAAAAGTATTCTTATTCATATATCCAATGCCTTGTTGTAATTCAGCTGCCAGTCGTTTCTATCATCGATAGTTTTTCAAACAAAGCAGCATTGCCTTTAATGTACATGTAATCAAAGTGCAATATTTACATCGTAAAACGCCCTCTATTGATAAATACTCGTAGCTTTCGTTTTTCTTCGGGCCTCATATTCACCCCCCCCCCCCACCCCCCCCCCCCCCATGATCGAAATCATGAACACTCTTGTTAAAGAAGCTTATCATGAGTAACAAATTCACGTCTTGTTGCATGACTTGTTTCCGGGAGATTCACCTTTGTATTTGTATATCGACATTCAAAGAACTCTAGCCGTTAAAAATGTTACTGAAAATGAGTGTCAGTTAGTTTATTGCATATTGCGACTCATTATGCGTAATTAGAATTCTAACAGCAGTGCTTCACCTTTAAGACCTCAATTAAGTTGTTTCCAAATGTGAAACTTGAGAGGTTTTCAGAGTTTTATGTCTTGTTGCGATGGTAAACAAATACATGTAAGTGCAAAATGACTACATCAAAAAAACGTATAAGTGGATGACAGGCAAAGATTTCTCCCTTTTCACCATTTTAATAGGTTTCGAGATCAATTTCATGGCAAATTAAACACGATGATAGTGCTGACACGGTTGTTTTGGGTTATCTAGTAACAACCGCAATGTCTTGTTGATTACTATACAATTTTAAAGTGAAAATGGGCCTTGGCTCTCGGAGTTGCCAAATCGTTTTCAAATTTGTACTAGTGGTAGATTTTCATGTGAGATTTTCATTTTGATGTCAAATTTAACGTGAAGCTATTGAAGAAGAGCGCCTCCAAGTGTTGAGGTGCGTTGCTTTCGGTTTTCGATAAACATTTAACAAGTGCGTGATCGATTGAGTGATTGTTTGTTTGTTTGTTTGTTTGTTTGTTTGTTTGTTTGTTTGTTGGTTTGTATGTTTCTTTGTTTGATATTTGTGAGGCCAAACATAATGTGAAGTCGCCAGAACACCACATCTGCACTGCAAGATATTAGGTCTAATATAAAATCGGTCTTAGATTTTTAGATTTTACCACACTTTCACATGGCGGACAGATGACGGTCGTTAGGCATCAAACCTTGAATATGTTGACAGTTCCGTAAAATGCAACAATCATTTTATTTTTATCAAAGTGAACAAAGTAAAGAACTATAAATAAGGATATGGGTGCGTATACTTAGAAAAACTGTTGAAAATGCTTCTCAGGAAAACGCTTTCGGTTACCTAGCAACGAGATTTCCTCCGACGTCTTGGGCATAGTCTGTGATACTTGTAAATTGAAGACTCCCAACGACAAGAGGAGCATCACACCGAGAGACACCTTGACTACTCCAATGTTGAATGGCATCATGAAGCCAACGAGGGACAGAGCTGTGAGCAGTACACACGGAAGTACCACGTTGTAAACATAATATAATGGTTTCCTCTTCAGTCCTATCACAAAAGTTACATCCATGTACGATTCTGGACAACAGTCGTAGCTAACTATGTGAGGTCGAGTGACTGCATAGACAAGTTCCCATTGTTCGTTTGGTATAAAAGTTGACATGTCAGGCGATACTGAATCATTCTGAAGATTGAGTTGAAAACTCGTATATGTCCACGAGCCAAACTTCATTCGACATGTTTGAAAGTCAAAGGGAAAAAAACGAACGGCGATTTTACAAGTACTTTTCAACAGCGTTGGTCTGGACCAGTGAAACACAGTGCCCGTATAGTACACCAGTGCATTCGAATCTAGTTTCAAAGAATAGCCGTTTTCATCAGCCCTGAAATATGAATTAAATGAAAGTTTTAGAATAATTTGTTTTCATTGGAAATTCATTCTGTTCTTTCCTTTGTAAAACGTCTTCTTTCTTTTCCCATACTTATTCAATCCACGCTTTCCATGTATGTTCCCCTCATCTAGATTGACCAAGTGTCATCAAATTTATGACATTTTCTTATACACTTGTAGATCTCAAACATCGCCCATTCACGTTATCTGGAAACAAGTGTGCATGTCCTCCAGGCTTTATGTATGTATGTATGTATGTATGTATGTATGTATGTATGTATGTATGTATGTATGTATGTATGTATGTATGTATGTATGTATGTATGTATGTATGTATGTATGTATGTATGTATGTATGTATGTATGTATGTATGTATGTATGTATGTATGTATGTATGTATGTATGTATGTATGTATGTATGTATGTATGTATGTATGTATGTATGTATGTATGTATGTATGTATGTATGTATGTATGTATGTATGTATGTATGTATGTATGTATGTATGTATGTATGTATGTATGTATGTATGTATGTATGTATGTATGTATGTATGTATGTATGTATGTATGTATGTATGTATGTATGTATGTATGTATGTATGTATGTATGTATGTATGTATGTATGTATGTATGTATGTATGTATGTATGTATGTATGTATGTATGTATGTATGTATGTATGTATGTATGTATGTATGTATGTATGTATGTATGTATGTATGTAATGTATGTATGTATGTATGTATGTATGTATGTATGTATGTATGTATGTATGTATGTATGTATGTATGTATGTATGTATGTATGTATGTATGTA